>NW_025742037.1:12855-18249 GCF_021292245.1 Micropterus dolomieu | reverse complement strand
CAGTTTGGGTTCAGGAGGCAGACACCATCTCCACATTTAAGAGTAGGCTTAAGACTTTCCTCTTTGATAAAGCTTATAGTTAGGGCTGGCTCAGGTGAGTCCTGAACCATCCCTTAGTTATGCTGCTATAGGCCTAGACTGAGTCTGGATCTGTGGTTGCAGGCTTCCTGCTGCTCCCGTGTTCCTGCTCGGCACCAGCTGCTAGAATTATTAGTACTAAAGCATTAGGAAAATGGTGGGAAGTTTGGTTCTAAGTTTAATTTATCCAAAAAGTTTTGGGAAAGTTTTGCTTTATGTTATGTTTTTAGAAAAACTGAATAGTGAGGAAACATTTATGTTGTGATTTGTATCTTTGATCTGTGAATTCTTGACTAAATGTATATTTGTTCATGTCTGATATGGCCGATTTAACTAAATCTCATGGGGGGTCGAAAGTTAGATTTGTTAGCTGGAATGTCAAAGGCCTAAATAGCCCAATCAAAAGAGGCAGAATTTTTGCATACTTAAAAAAATTAAAATCTGAAATAATATATTTACAGGAAACCCACTTATGCATTGTCGATCATCTCAGAATTAGGAAACCATGGGTGGGGCAAGTTTTCCACTCTAATTTTAACTCTAAGGCAAGGGGAACTGCCATTTTAAAACACAAAAGCATTCAATTTACTGCTTCTGCTTCTATAGCTGATCCTCAGGGAAGATATGTTACAGTCTCTGGGATATTATATAATGTTCCTGTCTTATTAGTTAATGTATATGCGCCTAACTGGGATGATGTGAGCTTTATTAATAAGCTAGTCTCTTTATTGCCAGACCTAAACTCCCATCTTATGATTTTTGGTGGCGACATAAACTGCGTAATGGATCCGTCCCTTGACCGTTCTAATCCCAAATCTTCATCCTGTTCTAAGATGGCCCAAGCCTTATCTACTTTTATAGAGCAAGTAGGGGCGGTTGATCCTTGGCGATTTCAGTTTCCAAACAGCAAAGAATATTCCTATTTTTCACATGATCATCACTCCTATTCAAGAATTGATTATTTCTTTATTGATAAATCTCTCCTTCCTTCTGTTGGACAAACTGAATATCTACCTATTGTGGAATCAGACCATGCTCCTTTGCAATTAGACCTTATTTGTAATTTCAGGTATAATGAACGGCCTTTGTGGAGACTAAACACGGCCTTGTTATCAGATCCTACGTTTTGTACATTTGTATCAACAGCTATAGATAATTTCCTATTACATAACAGGTCCGAATCTATTGCAGCATCTAAATTGTGGGAGACACTTAAAGTAGTTATCAGGGGAGAAATAATTTCATATACTTCAACTCTCAATAAAAAACGTAAACAAAAAATGGACGATTTAATTGATTCTATAAGAAGGGTAGATTACCTCAACTCTACGTCTCCGTCACCTGAACTTTATAAAGAGAGGTTGAATCTTCAAGTTCAATACAATCTGTTATCAACAAATAAAACTGAATGGTATTTATCACGTTCTAAAGGTTATATTTATGAACATGGAGAAAAGGCAGGTCGACTTCTAGCCCACCAGTTAAAATCTAAAGCTGCCTCTCAACTTATACCTCAAATTTCTAACAGTAATAATGATTTAATAGTTAATCCAATTGAAATTAATAATACTTTTAAGAACTACTTCTCAAATTTGTATACTTCTGAAAGCCCTGAATCTAACTCTGAAATTTTTGAATTTTTAAACAATATAGATATACCCGTCCTCAATTCTGTGCAGAAAACTAACTTGGATCAGCCCATACAAATAGAAGAGATTTTAAACTCGATCACATTAATGCAGAGCAAAAAAACTCCTGGCCCTGATGGCTATCCAATACACTTCTATAAAAAATTTGCAGATAAATTAGCCCCTATTCTTCTTGATATGTTTGAGGACTCATTGAAAAAGGGTAGCTTGCCACAAACCTTGAATGAAGCAAACATTATACTTTTACTAAAACCTGGAAAAGATCCCTTGAAATGTAACTCTTATAGGCCAATCTCTCTCTTAAACTCAGATGTAAAGATTTTGGCAAAAATCCTTGCTTTACGTTTAGATACAGCAATAGAGAACTTGATCTCAAAAGACCAAACAGGTTTTGTCAGAGGTCGACATTCTTTTAGTAATATCCGGAGATTGTTAGGGGTAATACACTCGTCTAAACTTTCTCAGGACTCAGTTCCTCAGGTAGTCATCTCGTTAGATGCTGAAAAAGCAATCGACAGGGTGGAGTGGAAATATTTATTCTTTGTGCTGGAAAAATATGGATTTGGTACATCTCTTCTCTCATTGATTAAGTTATTAAATTTTTCCCCTAAAGCATCTGTAATCACAAATAGAGTATGTTCAAAGTATTTTCCCCTATCACGGGGTACAAGACAAGGATGCCCTCTCAGCCCTTTACTTTTTACATTAGCCATCGAGCCCCTATCTATAGCATTAAGACATTCACAGTATTTCACTGGCATCAGCTGTAGGGGCATAGAACATAGAGTATCCTTATATGCCGATGATATGCTGTTGTATATTTCAGATCCGATTTTAGGTATTCCACAGGTAGTTCAAATTTTGAAACAATTTGGAACTTTCTCAGGCTATAAACTGAATTTTTCGAAAAGTGTTTGTTTCCCCATAAACCGTAAGGGCCTCCAGATTTCAAATACCGATATACCTTTTCAGTTGTCCATAATGGGTTTTAAATATTTAGGTATATACATCACACAGGGATTCTCTAACCTTTACAAAGAGAACTTTGTTCCTCTAATTGACAAGTTAAAATTAGACCTCAAAAAATGGAATTTGCTATTTCTCTCTCTTGCAGGTAGAATTAATTGTGTAAAAATGAACATTTTACCAAGATTCTTGTACTTGTTTCAATGCATTCCAATATTTTTAACAAAATCCTTTTTTCAGAATTTAGACAGACTTATTTCATCATTTATATGGGGTGGAAAAACACCTAGGATTAGGAAGGAATTTCTTCAAAGACAGAAATCTCAGGGCGGATTAGCACTTCCTAATTTCAGGTATTATTATTGGGCTGCAAATATCTCGAAAGTACTTTATTGGCTTCAGAACCCCAAAGATGCCTGGTGTATTTCAGAGGCAAACTCCTGTACTTCATCATCCCTTCCTGCTTTAGCTTTATCTAAATTGCCCCTTTGTATTTCTATGTATACTCAATGTCCAGTAGTCGCAAATACTCTCAAGATTTGGTTTCAATTTAGACAATGTTTTGGTTTTAAGGACTTCCTCATAGTCAGCCCTATATGCAAGAATCACCTATTCCTTCCAGCTCAATTGGACTCAGTCTTCAGTCAGTGGCAACAGACAGGTCTTGTTAAATTTAGTGATCTTTTCATTGATGATTTTTTCGCCTCTTTTTCCAGCCTCTCCTCAAAATATAATCTGCCAAGTTCACACCTGTTTAGATATCTTCAGGTTCGTCATCGAATTCAAAATCTTTGTCCCACATATCCATCCATTCCTCCCAGTACAGATTGGATGCAATTTTAAACATTCCCTTACTTTTGAAGGGAGTAATTTCTAATGTATATAATATTTTAATGTCAATTAAAAATATTAATCTAGATAAAATCCGTGCAGAATGGTCAAAAGATTTGGCAGTGGACATATCAGAGGAAACCTGGAATAATGCATTAGCTAGAGTGAATGGAACAACCTCCTGTACTCGATTGGGTTTAATCCAGTTCAAGGTCCTCCACAGACTTCATTACAGCAAGGTTAGGCTGTCTAAGATATATGCAAATGTGGCTGATACATGTGAGCGTTGTCGTTCTGCTAAAGCAGACCTTGCTCATATGTTTTGGACTTGTCCCAGACTGCTGGATTACTGGACAACTATATTTAAAATTTTGTCTGAGGCATATGTTAAGGATATCAGGCCTAGTTTTGAGATGGCTGTCTTTGGAGTACCTAAGCAAGATGTGGTCATGTCCAAAAAGTGTCAAGACGCATGCGCTTTTGCATGTCTTTTGGCTCGTAGAAGAATATTGCTTGATTGGAAGTCAAGTAAACCACCCTTAGTTTCACTCTGGCTTAGTGATGTGATGCTGTTTTTGAAACTGGAGAGAATAAAATATTCTCTTAGAGGATCCAAACGTTTTTATTCTGTATGGACCACAATGATTTCTTATTTTGAAAAGGATGTAACTCTTCCCCCAAACTAAAACTAATTTTTGATAAGGCCTGTGCACATTGGATCGGATGACGTAATCCGACACAGTTGGCTAAAAATGTTGTCAATTATTTCCTCACTGTTTGTAACATAAGAACTTCGATATATTTATTTATTTATTTATTGTTTTTTTTTGTTTTTTTTGTTCAGTGGGTGGGTTGTGGGAAGGGGAAAAAAATTGTAAAAACAAGGAGTATTGTACAGTCTTTCTGTATGTGTTACGTCACTTTGTTCTTCCTTCAATAAAATATATATTAAAAAAAATAATTATTAGTACTAATGAGGATTTCATAATGTCGCAAACGCAACTGTTTACACAAGTTCAACAAATACCAGTGAATTCAGAGTGACTTGTTATTTTGACCTCTCATCTCCGTTTCCCTCCAAACGTTGTCACCTGTCAGCAAACTCAGCAGACGTGTGTGATACCAACGTCTCACATTTACCTACAACAATAACAGCAAAGGACCGTGAAGAACCAGGATCCAGATCTTCTTGTTCTGCAGAACGTGCAGTATCGTGGTCGAACATAAAGGAAATCGTCTCCTGACAAACGCTTTGAGAGAGAACGTCAGAAACTCACGGAGGACGTCAGAGAGACGCTGAGGCACAGGCTGCAGGACAGAATCAGCTGGTTTAAACATGCAGGGTCAGGGTCAGGGTCCGGGTCAGGGTCCGGGTCAGGGAAAATAATCTTGAGTTGCAGCCCTAGAGAATAATATCACACAGAGTAAAGTCTGTGCAATGAGAGGACTGCTGTTAATTAATTTGGTGCTTTATAAATAAAACTTTAATTTTTTAAATTTAATAAAATCTTAATTTAAAGCAGAAGAAGCGAGGCGTCTTCTCTCATCAGGCTGTGATGAAGCCATCTGTCCACCAGAGGGCGCTGCAGACTCACAGGACAGCTGATGTCACTTAACTTTCTTTGCACTGTGTTAAACTATCAGCAGTCATTAAATAAATATTCTCCATGAGGTCAAACAAGCTGCTGAGCTCTGACAAGATCTTTAACTGGTTAACAGGTTATGATGTGCACGAAAGGAGGAGGCAAACAAAGAGTACCAACTAAAGGAAGATCCTTATCAGAGACACACTGAAACTCGCCACACATTTCAGGTCTGCGTGCATTTTGGTGACAGCTGAAAATACGAAACTAAGGCCCAATCCCAGTGT
>NW_025742037.1:0-12835 GCF_021292245.1 Micropterus dolomieu | reverse complement strand
CTGTGCAATGAGAGGACTGCTGTTAATTAATTTGGTGCTTTATAAATAAAACTTTAATTTTTTAAATTTAATAAAATCTTAATTTAAAGCAGAAGAAGCGAGGCGTCTTCTCTCATCAGGCTGTGATGAAGCCATCTGTCCACCAGAGGGCGCTGCAGACTCACAGGACAGCTGATGTCACTTAACTTTCTTTGCACTGTGTTAAACTATCAGCAGTCATTAAATAAATATTCTCCATGAGGTCAAACAAGCTGCTGAGCTCTGACATGACAAGATCTTTAACTCCAAACAAACAACCCGACGTATCTTCCTTTCACACTTTGTTTTACTCCAGAGAGTTCAGGGGTCTCAGGACGCTCTGGGATCAGTTTTTACTGACATTTATTCGCAAAGAATAAAAAATTAACATATATTCATGTGACAAACTGTCAGAGGAACGGGTGTGAACGTTACTCACAGAGGTGAAAGGCCCTCGACTCGAACATGAGCCTCTAGGTCTGGAAAATGAAAACGTTTGAAATGCAGTTTTAGGGTTTAGAGAGAAGCTGGTCAAAGTTTTCCGTTTTTGTTAAAGGGCAAAAAAAGGCACTTTGTGATTTGGATGAACTCAGCGTCACTGACGAGGACGCAGGTTATGATGTGCACGAAAGGAGGAGGCAAACAAAGAGTACCAACTAAAGGAAGATCCTTATCAGAGACGCACTGAAACTCGCCACACATTTCAGGTCTGCGTGCATTTTGGTGACAGCTGAAAATACGAAACTAAGGCCCAATCCCAGTGTCCCCCCTGAGCACTGAACCCTCACAGACTTTACTGACGTCAGTTGGAAAGTGACTGAGTTTGAGAGGCTGCAGGGGCTCAAAATGCTGAAACACGTTGCAAACTTTTTATTTTACGTGTTTGCCTGATATAAAGTCCTGCCAATAATCATTAATGCACTATTGTTGGTCAAACAGCCTCATTAAGCAAAAACTAAAATAAACAGTTGAATAAAGTCAGTGTGTGATGAGGTCACTGCTTTCCTCTGACTTAAGTTAAGAAAACTTTCACCAACTTTAACATCAGCGTTGGTGTCGATGCTTGTTTGTTTACGGTTTTCTTCTTCTTCTCTTATAACGCGGATTTGAAGTGATTTTCCCCCCCCCCATGTTTCACGTCATACCGCTATGAACTGTGGGCAATTCGCTCAGCCAAAGTCTGCAGAAATGCGGACTTACGGAAAGGGTCTAAAAAGGGCTCAAAATTACCGCGAGAGAGCCCTCGCACCAGTGGCGGTTCTAGACCAATTTTATTGAGCGGGCCAGGCTGGGGCCAGTTGTTTTGTCAGAGGGGCCCATTCAATCCGGGACAAAAGAGACAGAGGCGATGTTCAAGCTTTCAAAATGTCTTGTTTAGTGTAGCCTATGATGTCATGTTTTAGTAACTTCTTCTCAGTAATTTAGTTATAGCTTTATTAAATTACAGTATACTGGATCCCAGATTGTATTTTATATCCCACTATAACTTTTGCTTGGAAACAAACTTCTCCAGATTCACCACTGTTGTTAGTCCTGATGTGAAATATACACAAAATTAAATACTTAGGCCATCACCTGTGCTTTATGGATGAGGGATACATATTAAGACTGCATGTCCAGCCTGGTAGGACCAGTAGGCTGCTGTTAACGCTTTGTGTGTATGAAAAGTTTAAATGCTTTGCATTATTAAATTGTTGTGATAATAATTTACCCTTTAGAGAGGGGGACTTCCAGAGGGGGAATTTCCAGCAATATCCAAAGGCTGTCCATGCCATGGAAACATGGATTACAAGGACAAAATATTGTGTACAATGCTGCATTCAGTTTAATGTACATTTCGTCTAAAGGAAGATATATTACTATGATCACTGCAGACCAGCGAGATGGCCGGACATTTTCTTAGGATTTTATTGACACACTTGTGTTGGTAATCCTTATTGGTTCAGTTCTTTATCGATGCTCTTATCAATCCTATTTATTACTAAATAATTGCATATATTATTAAAAAAAATATTTAACATTTTTTATTAACTAAATGTTTCTAGAGCAGCAACAGGATTTACAACAGTCACTAATAGCTCACAGGAAACAAATCTAACATGTCAGTAAAACAAATCCTATTCCTGAAGTTCAGAAAGAAGGAACAGCTCAGTCCCTCCTGTCCTCCTCCTCCCTCTGCTGCTGCTGGTAGAGAGGAGGGTCTGTCTGTAATGTACGTGGAAACTAAGCTGAACAGTTACTAAAGACAGAGAGCTTTCACTTTAGCTTGTTTGTCACAATAAGCTGAACTAGCGCTCTGTTTGTGTAAAAGCAAAGCCTTGATTGGCGGTGATCAGTACAGCGCATGTGAAACTCAACCACGATGATAAGGAAACGATGGAGTTCACTCTTTAGCGACTTCCATTCGCTAAACATGTAGTTTACTTCTGTTGTTATATCTATTAGATTATGTGCTGGGCCACATGGAGGTCACTTTTGGCGGATGTGGCCCGCGGCCGCCAATTCAATGAAGCTGCTGTAGACTTTTTGTTCCGTGGGGGGTCCAAGGTCCCCCCCCCCCAAAACCGCCACAGCCTCGCACACTGGAGGATTTGACAGTAGGACGACCCTGAGCCCTCACGGACTTCCCGGGAACGCGCCTCAAAGTCTGTGAGTCTGTGAGGGGGGACGGTGGGATTGGGCCTAAGAACACACGGCTACACCTGAGCTCCGCCCCCACAGGTGTTCTTATGTCACCCGATCAGACCTCTTTGAGGAATCTAAGGCTGCGTTCAGGCTGCAGCCAGAGTGACTCAGATCTGCAGGTCACATGGACTCTGATCTGTTCCAGGTCAGAGTGGAGCCACTTTAACATGTGGTCCAAATCAGATCCAGAAATCAGATCTGGGAAACAGTGTTGTAGCACTCGAGACCGGACTTTTTGATGGTCTCGGTCTCATCTTGGACTCGACCGCATTTGTACTCTGGATCTTTTTTCAAGATCATAACTTTGGGAATATCAATAAATTTATTTTGCGTTGTCTGATTTATTTGTAAACATCCTAACTTTGACTGGAACGTGTTGCATCAAATGCAACCAATAACCTTTTAACGACTGACCCCCCCCCTCCCCGCGATGCTTACGTTGATTTCAGCTCTTCGTGTTTGTATGTGGGTTTGAGACGTACCTGTGATCTCGTTCCACATTTTATTGTGTTCCCACCTTGCTGTCGTGCACGCCGTCGAGACCGAGTCTGAGCGATGCCAAAAAAAAATCTATTTTTCATTGCACCTCTCGACCTGTAAGCATATAAATGATCCTTAACCAAAGGTAAAATAAGACGGCTCGTTGTGTTTAGGGGATCAGGTTTGAGCACGAGTCGACCCTCTGCTATCGATTCACATTTGTCGACAAGGCAGCACAAATCGTCAGAACACCGGATCCTCCTCGTCAGTTCAAAGTCACGACAACCGATAAACAGTAAGTACGTGTGGATTCATTAAAGGTCACACCTCCGCAGCGATCGGTTATTTTCATCCAGTGATTTCATTAAATGATGTATTTACTAGTGTTGTAGTACTCAAGACCGGTCTTGCGATGCTGACGTTGATTTCAGCTCTTAGTGTTTGTATGAGGGTGTTTTAATGGGAATGTGGATCTTTCAGATCACTTTGAGAAGCACCTATGATCTTGTTCCACATTTCTTTGCGTGCCGTGCAATGCAGGGAACTGGTCTCGCCCTCGACTGCTCTCAGCCCCTAAAAGTCTTGGTCTAGTCTCGGTCTCGATAAACTCTGGTCTTGGTCTTGACTACAACACTAGTGTTCACATGTTACCGGGCTGCGATGTCTCGTCGTAGCACCGCTGCACCACGAGAGAAAATCTTTGTCCGACAAAACAAGCTCACCGAAGGAATCCCTGTGGTTTTCTGACATTGCACAGATTAATTATTGATCAACGAATCAGGAAATCATCGTCAGCTGCAGACATATTCCACTGTATGTTCTTTTTATTGATGCAAAAGAGAATACAATTTAGAAAAAAGTCAAAAATAACCTTGTTAGAACATGCTGTTTAGTGAGCAGATCGCCTGAGAACACCTGCGAGGATGTGCAGAGGCTTTCATCATCAGCTGAACCAACTGAAGCTGGAAAAACCCGTTTAACACTGAACGTTACAGACAGACGTGCTGATGGGAAATAAAACTGACAGGTCATCGGAGAAGGTCAAACGTGATCAGATAGAAACAGTCCGGCTCTCATCAGCGTGACCAACAAACAGGAAATCAGACAGGAGGAGCGTCGCCGTGTCAGTCTGTCGGGAGGTCTAAGTCTCTTCGTCGCTGTGGCGCGTCTCCTCGCTCAGGCCGCTCTCGTCGATGTTCTCCAGAGAGTCGGCTCGCTGCAGCGTCAGCTCCGACACGCTGACGCAGGGCAGCGTGTTCTGCTCCGGGAACATCCACGGCTTCAGGTTCGGGTTGTGCTTCCTCTTCCACTCCGGATACTTCAGGGACGCCTTGTAGATCTTCCTCATCGCCTGACAGGAAGCAGAGAGACGGCGTTTAACGTGATGAAGGGACGGCCGGATGCTTCAGGTGTGTCAGATTTACAGAAGAATGATTTTACCTTTGGCGCCACAAACTGGGAGACTCTGTTCACCACCCACTTAGGTAACGAACCTGCAGACAGAGAGGACAGGAAGGATGGAAGCTTCAGGAAAAGTGGGAGAATGTTTTGTGGACACATTATCGTCCCGTCCGCACTTCTTTAAAGGCCACTTTAAAGGTTAAAGCTTCACGTTTGGTTCAGTCAGAACAATCCGAAACATCAAATCACAATTTCCACAAACACGGAGCAGCATGGAGTCGGAGCAGTTTTTAAACTTTATTTTATTACTTTTGACAGAAACACGGTCATCAAGTGAGACGAAATGTTTGACACTGTCTAAGACTGGAAATTTTAAAAGCGTGACAGTGAAATATGAAGGTTCCAGGGTCCTTTAAAGGCTTCAGCTCAGCCAAAGCCAAGCTACTTTTAAAGGGGTTTAAGCTCCTTCGCTCACTCGGGAGTCCCGTCTGTCGGCCTTCAGTTCATTTCATGTTAGCTGTATTTATCAGACCCGGTCCTTCACCTCAAGTACTTTTACAATTGTTGTCTCAGTTAGAGGTATCTGAAGAAATCGTGTTTCTCTGAGTAGTTGAAACAAATCTAAACCTTTGTTGGAGGACTTGATACTAAAAGTAGTATTACCCATACACCCCAAGCTTTTTGGTCCTCACAAAGCTGTCGGACCCTGTCAGTACTGCAGAACCCCCCCCCATGACCTTTCTCTTCATTCTGTCGCTGCAGGACCTGATGTTTAGTCTTGACGGCGTGTCTCCTGCGTGCAGTCTCACCTTTGGGGTCCACCTGGGTCAGGTAGTACAGGGTGGAGCAGTTGGCTCCGTTGGACTGGATCAGGTATCCGGTCAGTAGGGACACGGCTCGGACGTAGTCCTTCTTAGGGGGATGTTGCTGAGGAGACACGCAGAGAAGAGAACACTGATTCATTTGCAGTTTACAGTGCAGACGGACAGACGTGTCTTTAAATCAGAGGTTTCCGACCTTTTTTCTGGGTCTCTGGACCCAATTTTAGGTCTGATATTGTTGACGCTTTAGGTCAGTCGTCCCCAGGTCAACGTTTTAAACCTCTGCATCCTGTCAGAGTCGTGTTTCGTCTCTTTAGACAGCTTTTCTGCAGCAGGACAGACAGAACTTTTCAGATCTTCTATCGGTTCTGGTTCTGGTCTCACAGACTGTACTGTGGGCCGACATATCGCTGTGTGGCTGTAACCTTGTAAAACATAATGCCGGGAAGTTCCTCTGACCACACGTTTGACCGTGTTTCTTTACTTTGGTGTTTACTGTGTTTCTTGCTCATTTTTATTTCGTTCTGATTAAAAACAACAAAATGAGGTGGTCAATGTAAAAGTCTAGCATCAGCATTAAGGGCCCAGGGTCCCACAGCACCCCCTTTGGGAAGTAACAGGATGGTTTCACACCAAAAGGCCCGGTTACTGAATTTAACACACCTGCTCCCCATTCACACCTGAGATCTAACGAGTCACATGACCCCGGGGAGGGAAAATGGCTGATTGGGCCCAGCTTGGACATTTTCACTTAGGGGTGTCCTCACTGTTGTTGCCAGCGGTTTAGACATTAACGGCTGTGTGATGTGTTATTTTGAGGGGACAGCAGATTTACACTGTTATACAAGCTGTAGGGTTGCAGTACTCGAGACGGGTCTTGGTCTTAAGACCACTTTTTGATGGTCTTGGTCTCGTCTCGGTCTCGACCGCCTTTGTACTTGAGGACTCGGGATTTTATTTTAAGACCAGTCAAGACCATAACTTTGGGAATATCAATAAATTGCTTTTGCATTGTCTGATTTGTGAACATCCAAACTTTGATTGGAAGTAAAACTTATAGCTTCAAATGCAACCAATAACCCTAATTAACGACTGCCCCCCCTCCCTGCGATGCTGACGTTGACTTCAGCTCTTAGTGTTTGTATGTGGGTGTTTTAATGGGAATGTGGATCTTTCAGATCACTTTGAGAGGCACCTAAGATCTTGTTCCACATTTTATTGCGTGACATGCAATGCAGGGAACTTGTCTCAGCCCCTAAAAGTCTTGGTCTTGTCTCGATAAACTCTGGTCTTGGTCTTGCTTGGTCTTGGTTTGCTGTACACATTGTACTTTACATTGTAGCAAACAGTCATTTCTTCAGTGTCGTCACATGAAAGTCACATATTTACAAAGATGTGAGGGGTGGACTCACTTTGTGAGATACTGCACATGCTGCAGTACTTTCATGTACTGTTGACGCAGTCTTTCACGCAACGCTGCGTTACAGTTTCTTCTCTAGTGACAGAGAAATCAAATAGTCAGGAAGCAGCTCACTTGGTCCTGACGCCAGGTTTGACCCCGGCTAGTCGAAATGTACTGGTTCAACAGCCACCAAACCAGGAGGGGAAGACCACCCTTCGAGACGGACCAGAGAGAGTTTGTTACCTCAGAAGGTTACAAACCAGATTCTGATTCTGAACTGAGCTGCTTAAAATCTCTGTCTGGGTAAATGAGACAGGTTAACCATCTCCTTTACGTCCCAGCGGGACAGAAGAGACTCGCAGACGGATGTAAATATAACTGTGATGCTCACCGGGTGTTTGACGGAGTAGTTGATGATCAGGTAGTCGTTGCCGAGAGGAAGCCAAGATCTCATCGTCACAAAGTCTCTGTTCTTCAGAGGGCTCGGGCATTTCCCTTCAAACCAAACACACACACATTAAAACCAAGCGAGGACGGAAACACATCAGAACGTTACAGACGCTAAAGACTGCAACGACGGATCCAACACTGAAAAGTGCTTTAATGCAAACTGGGCCAGCTGTTCACATCACACACTCAAACCACTGACGAACTGACAGGAGTAATATCCGATGTCGGCGTTGGCGGTCAGCCTGCCGATGTCGTACGTGTCGATCATGTTGGTGTCCCACTTCCTGCGGTAGTTGGTGTCATGGAGGACGTCGTACAGCGTCTCCGCCGTCACGTCCTTACACACTATCCTCATCTGAGACACAAACAGAGAGAAGAAACTGTCAAAACTGTTCCAGGCCTTTCACCTGCATGGTCTTCATCAGCCGGGAAATGGGAATTTTCCATGATTCTCAGCACTTTAAGGACTTTTCCTCCAAGTTGGTTTAAAGGCTCAGCTTGAAAAGTCATCCTTGATCTTGGAAAAACACCAGATTAATCTCCACTCAACGTCCCTTACTGAGTCCGTATCACACGGCTTAAAGCAGCAGTTATCATCATATTGGGTTCAGTCAGCCCATCAGATAATCTCAGCATGAGATCCAGTGATATTTTATAAATTGGCATGGCTCTCTCTCTCTAAACGTAGGCTATTGGGGTTGTGCAATATGTCCTTGTGCAAGGGCTGCGCTACTCTTATTGCGGGGAATGCAGCCGACAGGGTTGTTCTGTACTATATGCGGTAGGTACCTGTCTAATGTACGAGAGCATGTGTCGTGTTGCATGAGAGTTTGTGTTGAGGGAGGTTTATTTTCTGTACTTTCTGTTGTCTTTGTAAAGCTGCAGAACGGACAGAGTCCAAAACAAATTTCCCTTGTGGACAATAAAGTATATCTTATCTCTGTAAATGTGAAAAAGGATAATTGTTTTTAAATGCAGTATCAGCAGGCTACCTCAGCTGAGAGAACGCTTCAATTTCAGCCGTTTTAACTGACATTTGTGGTGCCGCAGTAACAACACAGTATATAAATTTGTGTTTGGTGTTGTGGTAGTCTTTGTTGTAACAGAGCTTCCTGGCAGTAAATCTGGAAAGCCTGATTCTGTCTCTTTTAAATGGGGCCACATTTGTAAGGAACATGTGGGATGGGCAGCAGAGCTGAGTATGTCGGCTGCACCCATGAAAAACTTGCCAAATCTTCTCTGAGAAGCCAAAAATCTTTTCTTTGCCGTTTCTATTGACTCTTGCTTTTAGCTTCTGGTAACCCCGGGGGTTTATCAGGGACTACCTCCAGAATTTGGGAGTGGAGAGGATGGAAAGGCCTGCCAGCAGTCCTGAACCCCTCGCTGTCCAGCATGAGGAGGAGGTTCCATGCTGCTGAGGCTGTTGTTTGGTTCTTCTACTGACGTTCCTGTTTGTTAAATGAATAAATTGTTTAATGGCCAATATGTCTCGTTTCTTCTTTCCTAAAATCATTGAATCCACCAAACAAGAGTCAAAAGCAAAGAAAAGATTTCTGGCTTTTCAGAGAAGATTTGGCAAGTTTGTCATGGGTGCAGCCGACATACTGAGCTCTGCTGCTCATCCCACATGTTCCTTAGTAATGTGGCCCCAAAGAGACAGAATCAGGTTTTCCTATGGTGTAAGATTTACTGCCAAGAAGCTCTGTTACAACAAAAAAATACTCTACCACAGCACAAAACACAAATTTCCTTGCTTTCTGTGCGTAGTTTACATTTAATGCAGTAAAAGGTTGAACAAATATATCACATGAAAATTATATATATATATATATATATATATATATATATATATATATATATATATATATATACACACACACACACACACACATATATACACACACACACGAAAATATAATACATCATATTATAAATATTATTCTATATAAGCCCACTTCCTGAAGCCGCTGGGTTTCGTCGTTTTCACTGCACATGTGAGGAGGCAGAGAGGATTTAATGTCTGAGCTGTTGAGCTGCAGATGATTTTTGTGGAGCGTTAAATCAGCTGGATGGTGTTTCTGAGAGTCACCGAGGAGAAACATCTGAGGCACGCAGAGGATTCGGAGTTATAAATGAAGCCGTGTAGGATGTGTTGTGTAATATCTGAAGCTCCAGGTCTGACAGACGCAGTAAAGCCTGGTGGTTCAGAGCTGAGGGTGCTGTTTATAACTCTCAATAAGCTCTATACTTCCAAATCTTTTCCTATTTTGTGCTCTTTACTAGAGAAAAATAACTAAATATCAGATGTGGTGTAAGCAGCATTTGACCTCTGCCCCTCTGTCCTCCCTCCGCTGATTGCTTTAGATAAAAGCACTATATAAACGAAGCCATCCACCATTCAGCCCTTAACATCGCCTTTATTTATTGGTCTTTATTTATTTATTATTCTTTTGTTGGGCGAACAAGCAGGCAGTCAACTACACAAGAAATACGCAGTGATTACCACCAAATGAAAGACAATGTACAGATACTGAAGTAAAAACAACAAGAACAAAAGACCCTGCAGACACGTCATTCCACACCTGTCCACCAGAGGTCCTGACAGTCACATGACCCTGTTCCTCACACACCTGCTGCCCGTTCTCTCACCAACTCACACCTGGAGCTTTATATTGTCTGTTAGTCGCCTGTTCTGTTGTCATTTTAGCTCAGAACGCTGGATCGAAAACTACAGTTCTACTGCTGGAGCAGCGGCTGTCATTTTGAAACGGAGTAGCCACTACAGTGTGAATGTGACCTTGAATGGTTTTCTGTCTACCTGTCCAGGTGTACTACCCCGCCTCTCTCTGGACAGCAAAGCTTCACTTTCCCTGCTCAGATCTTATCAGGCAGTCTGGGATTTCAGTCAACCTTCAGGTCAGCAGAGAACCAGCAGCAACACTCCCCTGACAACATATCCCATGAGTCTTAGCAAGGAAGCACTATGGAAACCACATCTTGTTTAATGAGAAGTGGGTCTGCATATCTGAAACTGTCCGACTCCGGTTCAAAGACCTCCATCACTGAAAGGCTTCATCCTGTACAGCCCAGCCCACCGTGGTGTTCCACAGGGCGCCATTTTAGGTCCTCTATTGTTTTCTGTTCACATGCTTTCTTTCTCTTAGGGACATTATTTTATAACATCATTGTAGTGGCAACTTTAAAAACTTTAAAGACTTTAAAGACTTTCCAAAAAAGGCCAAAACCTAATCCAGTGAGGCAAGGAGACAGATGTACGATGGAAAAATATCTGATGTTTTATTTGACAAAAAAAGACAACAATTACTAAATAAGGCAGAGTCCTAAATATGTGTTCTATCAAACTTACTTAGACACAGGTAACAACTTCAAAATTTCCTGTTACTATCCACAATGCGACGGTCAGAAAACTGTTGCTCCATGTTCTGCTTGGCTGACCTTTTTACCTCATCGTCTCACCTAATTATTCAACTAACTCAAGTGACTATTTTTGTTAGTTTTAATGCACCATACTTTTACTTGAGTACAGTTCTGCTTCTCTACCCGCCTCTGAACATCACACCATCTTTAATCACCTCTGTCCATAAATGAAGCGCTGTTTGATTCTGACCTCAGTCTGATGCTGACGCTGAGAAGGCTGTACAGTCTTTCTGTCTCCACTTAAATAATATATCCTACATTTGATCGGGGAGTAAGTTATCCATCCATCCCTACCTCCTTTACCATATCCCGTTTAGACTTCTGTAACTCCAGCTATTCTCAACCTTCAAGTTCCTCAAATTTGTACCCAAGTACTTTTGCCAGCGAATGCAAACTACAGTAGAAGTTTTCTGCCGTTCATAATGTTCTGACAACGCGGCAGAGACGAGCAGGTTTCTACCACGCGTTTGTTTCTTTAGAGGTCTTGCTAACAGACAGACGGACAGGTGGAAAACAGACCTTGCCCCCTCGCCGTCAGAGTTTGGGACGTCATGTGAGATGGCTGCCTTTATTGTAGGACGTCACTTTTTTTCCACTGCTGTAATCTTCCCGGAGCGTCGGGCTCGACTGAGCTGCAGTCATCAGATATTGTGAGGGTCACCGGTGTAAAACGCTCCGTGTAACTCAATCAGCACGACTCTGCTGCTGCGTTAATCATTCATAAAGTCCTGAGCTTCATGTCTTTGTCTGTCCGTCGCTCACCGGCAGCCTCTACATCCACTCCCTCCTCAGCCCGGCTCGTTTCTCTGTGAAATGTTTCCGTAAGAACGACGAGGCTGCGACCTGCAGCTAGCACCGAGTTTACGTCACAAGTTGTTCGAGTCAGGCCTATTTTATTACTTTATATAATTCATTATCAAAACACAAGCTGAAAGAATTTGATGCTGAGGAGTAAAGACCGAATAAACTGTTTTCCATCTGCTTCAGTCAGACAGAACAGGGACTGACACTTTTAGCCTAGCTTAGCACAGAGACTGGAAGCAGGGGCAAACTGCTAGCTTAGTTTCTCTAAAAGAGAAAACTAATTCCCAGTGTGTCTGGTTTACATGTTATGTCTCGTTTTCTAACCAGCTCGTGAGCAGTCCATCCTGTAGTCTGATTCGACAGCAGAGTTCAGACAGATCTAATCAACACCTCCGCTCTGCGTTCAGGAGAAGCTGTGTTCACTCACTGCACCCGTCAACTAATAGCTCCAATGCTAAATGCTGTTAAAACCACAATGTCTCCTTCCTAACATTTCTAGTTCTGCACCTGTTCAATAAACAACATACAACGACTCCTGTACCAGCAGTGTTGGGCGTAACTTATTACATACCGTAAAACTAGCCCGGGCTTTTATTTGCAAAAATTGACCCTGCCATATACCTGCCTTTAATTCCTTTTGCACAAAACTGAAACTACTATGAAACAGTTTCTTCAAACAGAATAATAGAATTATCAAATAATATCAAATACACGTCATTCATTTGATCTAGATCCGACAGACGGCTTATTCGCTTTTATTTTGAAGTAACACCACGACAACAACACGGTGCAGGATGAGAGAAGTTAGCAGACAGAGCAGGATGGACTTCACATGACAGGATTCATAACTTGGATTCATTTTTATGAAAAGCTGTTTTGATTCTTTTGATCATTCAGACTTAACGAGCGCTTCAAAGGTAACGAGAGTCTGCACTTTTTTTTCCCCTTTCCTCTCTTGTACCAGGCAGGTTACAGCGGTAAATTTGGGGCTCGTTGTTTCTGTTAAATGAACTGAACGACTGAATTGTGGAGAATCTAACTGATCTAACGATGTGCAGCGTGTCCACACTGACACACTGATATTATGTTCGATCTAAGCAGCTGTGCATCCAGAGAACTTCTATAAAAACCAGACCAACCTGCGTTTATTAGTCCAAATGTGTTCCCACAGCAGGCCAGGGAACGGGATAGGTGGCTATTTGGGACTCAGCTCTTAATTGAAGTTTTACGGTATTACAGTTACTAATCCAAGTAACGCTGCGTGACCAGATCACATTTAGGGTTAGGGCACTACTAATGGCTGACTAGCAGCTGGCTAAATGTTAGTAATTTATAC
>NW_025742036.1:0-7554 GCF_021292245.1 Micropterus dolomieu | reverse complement strand
AAATACAGAATGCTTGAAAGCCATACACCTACAGAATTATATTCTGGTATATTTTATCTTTTAAATAGTCACCTGGTGTCTGGGTTTTGTGTTTCCATTGACGTAGCCAAGATAAAAACATTTCCTCCATAAATTGATGCAGAAAAGGCAGGCATTGGTGCAGAAAATTTCAACAGAATTCAAGAAATTAAGTGTTTAATGCTAAAACTTTGCTGGGGGAGGACCACCCCACCTAAATAAGTGGCTCCTCCATTGCTAAACGAAAACCTACACTCATGCTTATTATGAACTAACCTTTAATATCCCATACATTCTCTAGAATTAAAAGAAATACAGTTTCTGATTTTGACAGATAGGCCTAGATTCTAGGTGGGAGGAAGACTCCCCAGTACATAGTTAGGTTTGGTCGAAATTAAGGCTTATAATGTCTTGAGGTTGGCAAATATCCTGATCACACTGATCTGACTATGATTGTTGACTTGGCTATTCATCTACACATACATGTGGCTGTGGCAAGCAAATTAAAGAGGAATGGCCCCGATCCCTGCGATGGAATATGACACAGAAGGCCTAAAATGAACCGACCTCCAACACCGAATCTCATTCCAAACTAAACTGAAAAGTTGGCAGCCCTGCACATAATATACAATAATGCACAGACCGTTCTCATCTCGGGGTGTCCAATACCAACACTTTCAGAAAAAGTGACAAAACGTAGTTATTTGACGCCAAAGGTACTAGCTAGCTAGCTAGCTACGTTCATGTTAAAGGTTTTGACTGCCCCCCGAAGCCCCCTACCCTTACCATAGCCATCAGAAATATTAGTACCTAAACCTAAGTCACTGAGTTTATGCATGTCGACCGACTAACCATACCTGCTAGCACATCGGCTGTGAGGCCAATGTGCACAGCTGTGTGTTGTGGCAAACGGCGACGTTTCATACAGACACTGAAGGGTACCATTAGCGGAAAATAATTACGCTTTGTCACGCCGTCTGAAAGTATCAGTTATGACGCACTGAGATGAGAATGCGTTGTAATGCAATATAAAATCACAGGACAGCAAGAAGCCCCATTCACTACAGTAACGTTACTTACTGCAGTCTAACTGTTTTAAAGTGTGGCAACAATCTCATTTATTATATTCAGTCTAGTAACAGAGATGTCTGTGTGAAAAGCCACAGCCGGTGCGATCTCTGTATGATGGCGGTCGTGTTTCGGATTATACTCGCTCATGAGTTCAAGCGTGGTTGAAGCAATCTTAAAATCGCACTGCTCGTGGCCGCTGAAAACTACATATTGCCCCTTTAGACAATGTTTTTTAAGAATAGTTAAATAAATAAATAAATGATGCTACAAAGTAAATAAAAGGCTTCAAACAGACCCCACCATCATGATCAGTATTGATCAATAGTGCTTCCAGCGATCTGGGATCGACCACAAAAATCCTGTTCGGAGCTGCTCCTGCTGTTTCCTCGTATTTACTCTTGTGTATGTGAATACTGCAGTATCAGTATGCATAAAGGAATTTACAATGAATATACAAAATGTGCCTGTATTTGTATTTTAGATGAGATTATATTTCTCTTACATCATCTGCATTTGCAGTCTTGGCAGGAATTCATCTGAATAACTGTGGAAAACTGTACTTAGCAGGACACTGGTGAAAACAGATATTTGTGCAACTTGTTGTAAGGGTGACTTTGCAGACAGTGGTGTCAGATTACAAAATACTTCATTGTCCAAATCTAATTAAATAGTGTACATCATAGGTTCACCTGGAAATGAATCATCGTGTTGAACTGCAAGGCTGCTGTCTTTGGATGTGGCCTTGGTTGTTGGTTGATCCGTTAATTACCTGGGTAACTGCGTTTAGTTTAGTTCTAATGATTTAAAACCAGATATTTCCCATTTGAGTTCAAGTTTTCACAACTTATACTTTTTAAAATAACAAGATGTCCCCTTTGTTTTTTTTTAATCCAGTACCAGATGAAGTGGTCACAGTGCCATGCTGCAGCCAGAGATGAAGACTGAACACTGATCATGAAGGTCAGAGCTTGCATAAGAGAAGCTGTCAGCATGCGCCTTCCAAAGTACTGCACCATCTTCCTCTTGCTGGCTGTGTTTGTCATTATCTTTATGCTACGTAAGATGGACTTCCTGGAGGTGAGAACTTGGTTTTAGTGGGACCATTTGAAGGATGGATAACAGCAATGTTCCTCATTGAAATTGTAGTTCACCATATTTTACCACACAATCCTGCACTGTGCTTTGCTGACAGCAGTGCAAGGATACGGCTGACCTTATTCTATACTTTTCACCTCATGACAATACCAAAACCATCAATGTGTTCCAACCAGAGCCTGAAGTGGAAAAAACGTGGGGGCCAGTACCTGGGGCAGTGTGCCCCATTCACATGTTGGCATGCAATTCAACTGTTTCAAAAATAAAACCATTTTACACCACTGTGGTTAAGGTTTGATATTAGGGCTAATGTTAGTTTTATTATCATTATCATTGCAGATAATAGTATACTATGTGGCTGACCACTAGCATAATATTAATTTCAGTTGGACAGCAGTTTTATTTTAGTGGGTTGTGTTCATGCAAGAAAAATGCTCTACATAGTGATTTGTCTCTAATGTGTTTATGCTGAGTGGCCTACTAACTTGTCAATAATCATAACTTTCATGCAGAACAAGGAGTTCAACATTTAAGTAACATTGACCAGCAACTTCATGCACACGCTTCACAACAGAAAAGCACCTGACCTTCTCCCTACTCTGCCCTGCTGGTACTCTTTTCTGTCCTCTCCACATCAGGATCTCTGGGTGGTACCGGTCCACTTCAAGCACTGGTTCCAACCTACTGGTTCCCATCTGTCCTATTGAAGACACTAATCTTTACAAATGGTTCACAAATATAGTTACAGCTGGGCACTGTAGTGGTAAGCAAACATTACTCAAGCAAAAGTAAATAGAGTATTTGAACCCCAGACTCCAGGAACCACTTGGAAACGGACTGACCCGATACAGGGGGCGTAATCGATTTTCACTGTTCTAAAACAAAAACAAAAACAAAAAAAGCGGTCCTTTGTGTCAACAGAGAGGGCCGCCATCTTGGTGAGGTCAGCTTCGTCGGTGGGTGCTTCTCAAGTCTCTCATTTTTTCGTTTCCTATGAGCGAGGATACACCAGTGCATCCTTCACGGAAGTCTGTTACTGACCGACACGCCCCCTTACTGGTTAGCCTTTGTAATGATTGGACGCTGCAGCTGATTGGACTGATCTGATACATCAGGACAGATAACATTAAACTCAAGTGCATTACTGGAAAATGTTAGGCTATATTTGATTTGTTTTATGATTCACTGTATAGTTTAAATCTGAGAGTTTTCTTTCTTTTATTTCTCCCATCAACTTTTATTATGGAGACAATTAAAGTCAAAGGGAGTCGCAGAGCCTGTCTGCAAGAAACATGTTTTACATCATTTATCGTCATTTCTATTCAGTCACATGTGAGGCTGCTCATTCCTGTGTTTAGCCCAAATAGACGCGATAAAACAGTACACTGAGGAGTAGTACAAGTCACTAAACTGCACCAAAGTATCTAATGAAGCAAGCAAAGCATCTGATGAAAGCAGCTGGCGGCTCCGCGAGTAAAATCAGCTGATGAAAGTATGAATGAAAGCTGCTGCGCTGAGCGTCAGATTGATATAATGGAACACAGTGATCGATTGGTGAAGAGTGATGTGATTTGCAAATAGAATGTATCCAGTAGTGTTAAAGGATATCAGAAGAGGAAATAAACGGAAAGCCTAAAACTGAGTCAAGTTACATCATTTCAGATTTCAGTTTCCCGACACCAAGATCATAATCTGGGTTATTCAATAACAAATTTACAATCAGAATCAGATGAAGATAATATCAGCATTGTACCAGTAGAAATGATCCTGTGCCTCTGAGCAGGACATACAGAAGGCTAAATAATTTTTTATGTGCAAGTTTGTTAAACAGGTAACATAATCATGCTGCTCTGCACTGATAACTGTGAGACTTTATTAGTACCAACACAGTGCACATGTATGTAGACAACAAACCCCATCAAAAGTCTCTCAAGCTGTTAGAGCCGACTGACAGCTGATCAGGTGCCGCCATCATCAGAAACTGACGTTGCTTTAAATGACGCTTCGGAGGAAAGGGCTCATGTCTCTAAAAACATATTTCCTTGTTCCTTCTCTCCTGGCTTCCTTACATCTCTCCATGCATCCCAGGTGGGCGGGACTAAGACGCAAGGAAAAGACGCAAGTGAGGGAAACGTGGATGCCATTAAGAGACTTGAGAAGCACCCTGTAAATTTCGTTTCTGTCGTCAGATTGAAGTAGAGAAGAAGAGTTTGCTTTGGCGGAGGCCTCTGCTTGCGACCCGTAGGAGCTACACAGACATGTAGGATACCATCGATTCATCTATTCAATACGAAGAGTAAGAGACCGTTACAGTTGTATTCCACGTGTATTAGAAGATATTCAGGTGCATGATAATCTACCTTATGATGGTTCTGATGGTTTATTGCATTAAAACATTTTTTTCTTTTACAGTTTTTCTCATTCGCTTTGGTGCATTTCTCAAATCATCCTTAACATTTGCAAAACAGTAAGTGCATTTCTCGAAACAGGTAGTACAAATGGCACAACACAGTGGATTACCTGCAAAAGCCCATAACTTGCTCAAAATCCTTAGTCTATCTCTCAAAAGCAAATCTTTATGTCATTGAACTTGTCAGTGCCATCAGAACGACAAGTCCTTGTGTCTTGTTTATGAACAAGCAAGTCAGAATGTTTAGCCATCTTGTCAATATAACAGTGTACTCTGTAAGTATTTTCTGGTGTACATTTTGGCTAAGATTTTCATGACAATGAAAATGGCTGCACTTTTTTTGTATGGCAGATATCACTTTCACCAGTACAAAGTTATACATTGCAGGAGAGAGGACAGGAATCACAGCTATGCTTTTACTGTTCATACTGTAATTTGTTGACAGAGCATGTCATTGTAAGAAGAAAAGAAAGAGACAGGACTGTTGCCTGTTGTATCACAGATTCTCTTCCACATCGCAACAGATATCTTCATCAATTCAGGACACATTTACTAAAAAATTCTAATAGACATGTATAGAATGTCTATCTATCTATACATTCATATATATATATGGAAGCCCTAATCAAATATTTTTTTACTCATCATTTTCTCGTGATTTCGAGGTAACAATAATGGTAATTATAGTGTGATTTGTTGTATCGTTGGTTAGCTCACTTGGTAGAGCATAGGACTTACAGGTTTAAGGTTGTGTGCTCAATTCTCACTGAAGACTAAATTTTTCTTTTTTATATTTTTCATAATCCTATTCAACAAAGTTCTTATGAAAAGACTGTTTCACATGTTCACATTACTGTAAAGCACGTGCTGGACTATGTGCGCTCCACCAACCTATGGACTTTTCATTTCCCCATCATTCCCAGGCAGAGGAAATTCCTTCTCATTCAGGGGAATCCATATAACATTACACATTTCCTGACGGCTTTCGGAACCTTTGAAATAGCCGTAGGGAAATGTGTGATTGGATTCCCCTCAGTCTCTTCATAACAAATTTGCTGAAGAGGATTATACACACAAAAGAAGAAAAAGAAAGTCAACAAGAACAGGAATCATATTATATATATATATATTTATATATATTACTGCTCACTGTGTATTGTTACTGTTTACTGGTATTGAGTATTGGTATGAGTGTTGCTATTGTGATGTTGTTGTGGTTTATTTTTACTTTGTTTATGGTGAAACAACATTTGGTTTAACTATATACTTGTAGGCAAAGGATATGAATAAAGTATTTTAACTTTGATTTTTGAAAACGTGTTCAACCATTTTGCATGTAGTTACGAATGCAATGAACTTATGCCTAGATGTTTTGGGGGGTAAGATTGTTCAACAGAGACTGGTATAATTCATTGTGATCAGCAGGACATAAGCAATTGATAATGTAGGAAACAGCAGGCAATTGTACAGAATCATTTGCATCAGTGTGTCAAGTCATTTGCAATTTGTTCAAAACAATGAGAAAGTGCATTTATGATGTGCACAAGTGACGAGATGTTGTGGAGGTTGAACAATTAGTTTTGAGAATTTCAATTCTGATCTGAGAAATTCACCAAAGTGACTGTGAAAAACGTAACAGGCGAGGATGAAAATATCATATTTTTTCTGTATTTCATCTCCATGTAGTCTGTAATGGTAAAACAAATATGTTAATGTACAATGGATTTATATTCCTTAGCTTCTGACCTTTCAAAGGAGACCAGAGTTATGCATCTAGGCCCAATGGTTGAGGAGATATTACTGATTTATTTTGGGTATGTTATTTTAGGTGTTTTTCCTGGAAATAGGTGCCAGGGTCCATTAGGTTTTAATGAGGCACTCCAAAAAGGAAACTTTCTCTACTATGTAGGCTAATGTTGTTCTCATGTATATAAGTTAGCACACATTTTCCTTTATCCTAAAATTAATCAGTGATCATACAAAATTAAAGTAAAGTAACGGATTATGGTGAAATTTAGACATTTATGTCCATGACTGGGACGTCCTGTAGCTGTGACCAGTCAGTTTAATTGTCTGTTCAGGCCTCTATTTATTCAAATATGATAAAATGCAAAAGCCTGTTCATAAAGTATTGACACATACTTTGAATAGAATGTAATAAGGGCAGTTAAACACTACTGTTCTGCCTGGTGTTAAAGTCCAACTGATATTAATAGCTTTTTTAGTGTGTGTGTGTATGCGTGTGTGTGTCTTTCAGCTATGAAAATCTTCCTCTGTCATCAGTACCTGGCAAACCACTAGGCATGAAACAGCCACTGCGCCAATGAAAATATCCCAATATTCAAATCCAACCTGCAGCCCTTTGCTGCTTTCCCTTTTTCCTCACTCTATCCACTGTCCTGTCAAAACAAAGTCAAAAAAGTGCTCCAAAAATACCTTTAAAAAACTCTTTCTGAATCTGAATTTTTACCTTGTGCAAAGCTGTGTCAGTATCTTGAGACATTTTATCCCTTGGGTCCATTTTTAGAACATAGTTTGCACAGTTGGCTTATTTGTTTAATTTGATTTTAGTATTTTGATGCACCTTTGTTACCATCTCTCTCTCTCTCTCTCTCTCTCTCTCGACCCCCCGCCAGTTTCAGCATAAAGTGAAATCCTACCCAAGAATTTCCCCTGACCGTGACATTCAACATGGCTTCTGCACCTTCCAGCCACCGTCCTCTAAGGACGCTCTGGAGGAACGCCTCCTACTAGACTCCATTACTTGGCCTGAAACTCCAGTTTTGCCAGATCCTCTTTCCCTGGAGCAGACCAGTGATCCTGCCCACAGCAGTTTCACCATTCTCCCACCAGGGAGGGGAGGAGGAGAGTGGCACGTAGGGGATCAGCTGGAGGTTATGATTAAAATGTATGACTTCCTGGGCTGTCTCAAGAAGTCTGGGGGAGACGTCTTACTCGCC
>NW_025742035.1:0-2592 GCF_021292245.1 Micropterus dolomieu | reverse complement strand
TCCTTCTTAACAATATATTAAAGCCAGCCACTCAAAATAAGCTCAACATATGCATAATATTGGCTTAACTTAATAAATTAAACTCGCATGTTCAACGCCACGCTTTAACCAGGTTTAATTACCAAAGCTACATGGCTCACGTAAGTTAAGTTAACTGGTTTACCTTTGCTAAAAGCTAAGTTATGGCCTCTTAGTCTTAACTGTAACGTTACTTTCCAAAAAAGCTTGGTTAACATGTCATACAGTAAATTCATCCCGTTTATTATACACTAAAGCAGATTCTTACCTGTCTTTGTCCACACACAACACCGTTATGGGTCCTTCCTCAATGGACAGCAGACTCGAAGGCGCCAAATTGTTGCTGGGCAAAATTTTGCTCGGTGATGGGGGTGGAGCTTTCCGGATGTGCGCTGCACTGCTAACGGTTTTGAAACATTTTGTGGGGAACTGTGGCAAACTTGTCTGTTCAAATTCATATATTGCTTAAAAAACCATTATTAAATTGACATTGCTTCAAAAATCCAAATAGCTTAATAGTCGTATGCAATTTGTATACAATTTGGACCTAGTGGCTGTTTAAATAAAATAGCATCCATGTCTGACATAATCAATTTTGAATTTGGTGTGGAGCCCAGCCCACATAGTTTAGCCCATTTACTGCCCATGTGGGGCCCAACAACAAAGCCCACTCTGAGCCCATGCCCAGCAGAAGCCCAACCAGCCTAAGTGAGGCCCATGTGGGCCCCAATTAGACGTGTTTGCAGGGAAGTGTCTAAACTAGTGGGATCCTTAGGACGTTACACCGCCACTGTCCAGCATCGTGTCAAGGTAGTTATCCCTGATAGAAAGTGTTCTCCCTGCCGCTGGAGCGCACGTGCATTCAAAGTTGAAGGCAGACTTTCGACTTCACGAAAGTAAATGAAAAATATAACGTGAAGCGTTTCATCCATCGTTTTAGTATTGTTTTATCAACGAGGTTTTTGCAGAGCAAGCTAGCACACGCATTATACACGCTTTTATAGGCTAACGTTAACATTACATGTTATTGAACTTCATATTATTCATTGCACTGAATTGAGAATGTCTAAACAAGCATATAGTTTCCCTGTAAAGCAAACATTTACTTTGCGATAGTCTTATGATGTTATAACTGACCACGTAGTCATCCATGTTACTGTTTGGAAGCTAGATCTAGAGAGTCTGTCCCATTTTTCAAGTAAACTGCTCATACAAAAATCTACGCCATCGATACTGTAAAATCAACATCATTGTAATCAGTTTAACACATTGCTCTCCTCAACGTTACATCTACTTGACTCAAAATGCACATTAAACTGAATGCAGCGCCCCTGAGAGTCCCCCTCCCTAAAGGGTAAATTCATAGGTGTCATTTACACTCGGGACACTGGGGACATGTCCCCACCACTTTTTTAAAGGATAATTTGTTAAAAAAACGTATGAAATATAGCTTACAGTAAATAACAAATGAGAATGCCTTTAGAAAATAACTTGCACATTAAGAAAAAGTAGCAGATCTGAAAGCAACACAGAACACCTGAAAGCTGCACTGACTTAGATTCTGTTATAATTTAATATTTGGAAACGTGCCACCTGAATTTTGTGTTTCCTTTTACATAAATAAAAACATTTTCATCATAATGCAGGAATTAAAGTGTTTAAAGATCAAAATCCCCGTCCATATTGCACAGATGATGGCCTACCATCATGTATTTAATTTTGTGTATACTTCACATCATGACTAATAACAGGGGTGAATATGAACAAGTTTCTATTTCCCTAGCAAAAGTTACAGTGGGATACAAAATACAAACTGGGACCCAGAGAAAGTCCAGTACACTAGAGCTTATCCTGTTCATTAAGCCTTACAAAGAAGAGTTGCATCAAAGAATGTACTGTAACTCCAGCTAAAGTTAACAGGAATGTTGTTGTTTTTTTTTTTGAATAATGTAATTTAATAAAACTATAACTAAGTTACTGAAAATATCCTGTTACTGAAACAAATAACTGTAAGTTACTGAAATATACTAAAACATTACATTACTAAACAAGACATTTTGAAAGCTTGAACATTTCCTTGTCTCTTTTGTCCCTTATTGAATGTGCCCCTCTGACAAAACATCTGGCCCCAGCCTGGCCCCATCAATACTATTGGTGTAGAACCGCCACTGTCGTCATGTATATAAGGGACCGGACAAAGAACAATTAATTGTGGACTGGGTTTTGTGTAGGAAAATTATTCTCATAAATATTTTGGTGTTCAATCTGCAAATCATCTGGAAGACTTTATTTTATTTTTACTGAAATGTACATTTTTTATCACATGCATGATATTAATCAATATCATTACAAAGATACCGTTTAACTACACTAATACAGCATTGCATGAAACATTGCTTTAAACGACAAACAACAAAATTGTATTTTTTTCCTTAAAAATAAAGAATAATATTTTATTTGTTTGTGTAGATTGGAACTTCAATATTCAATAAGTCACTACTCAGACTTTCCATCACTGAGAGTAACAATCAGTATTGTGGAAAAAAAAACAAATAATACTGAATATTGCCAGTG
>NW_025742034.1:0-12732 GCF_021292245.1 Micropterus dolomieu | reverse complement strand
TTCTTTGTTCTGGTTAAAAGCCTGGCAGCTGAGTTCTGGACAGTCTGGAGTCGATCAATAGATTTTTGGGTTAAACAGGTGAAAAGGCTGTTGCAATAATCCAGGCGTGATGAGATGAAGGCGTGTAAAATGGTCTCGGTGTCCTTAAAAGTTAACATAGATCGAATTTTAGCTATATTTCTAAGTTGATAAAAACATGATTGAACAAGCTTTGTGGTGTGCTGCTCGAAATTTAAATTACTATCAAACCAAACACCAAGGTTCTTTGCCACAGGCTTAATGTGATTTACTAGGGAACCAGCAGATGGCAGTATTTGATTTGCCATCTGCTGGGACCCGATGACCAGGATTTCTTTTTTGTGTTACTGAATGCACCATCCTTGACGTGAATGTGTGACAGTGCGGCAGCTCAGCGGCACTGGACTTTGTGTTGTTGAAGTCAGCTGTTATTCAAAAAGCTAAAGGAAGAATGGAGAACGAGGGAGAGAGACGTTCTTTCCACAGCTGTAAGTAGCTACTGCCATTATTCTGTCACAGTCTAAGATGCAAAGAACATTGTCGTCTATTGTAAACTCTGTGCGACCAGCAAAAAGCTTTCAACCGCCAACAATTCTCCAGCTAATTTATTGAAGCATCTGCTAAAGCAGCACAGCAATGTGAAACTTATAGAAAGAAACTCCGGCCGCTTCTGGCCAGTGATGCATGCACTCGTCAGGAGAGAGTAGCGTGCAACGTAACAACATTTTAAACAAATACTGAATAATAGGCTACTGCTCTTACATACATTTCTGTGTAATTTGCCCAACACTGGTCAGGAATGTTCCAGGAGAAAATGCTAATCATTTAAAAAAGTATTTTGATGTTTATGGGGAATTAGGGAGCACTTTAGACCTGAGTCTATAAGAAAATGTCACATTTACAACTTGTACAAGTGTTTACTGTACATATTGTTGGTATGTAAATACTGGTTTATCACTCTCATCAGTGGTGTCTACTTGTGAGTCTGTGTCTATGTGATGTCTGTGTCTATGTGATGTCTGGTCTGTGTCTATGTGATGTCTGTGTCTATGTGATGTCTGGGTCTATGTGATGTCTGGGTCTATGTGATGTCTGTGTCTAATCTTCCGGACTTTGTTCCTCTTGTTGGTTGAAGTCAGGCGTGATCTGTGCCCATAACCTCTACATCTGTAGCACCTTCTACTATGTCAATTTGTATTGTTGTGTCTGGGATGTGCTCTCCAGCTCTTTTTCCCACGTCCACTATTATCATTTCACTCCCTCTTTGATGTAACATTCCTCACCATCAGTCTTTTTAGGGTTAGGCGGTTCTTCTGCAACTCCTTTTAATTTCACAAACACTTCTGAACAGGCACATGCACACATAGACATCAAAAGGGGCTTCAGCACCTGCCCTTCTTCTTCGAGAGAGAAAGTGCCATGCTTTGTTTTTGTTTTTTTTAAATAAAAGAATATACAGTATATTTATTCCTGTTTGGAACTCTCTCCGCATCTCACTGCGCAACCAGAGCGCGGCTCACAGACAGACAGCAGCCCCTCCAGCTTCTCTCCCAGCAGTGTTCTTCTTGGCTTGTGTGGAGGTGAGTGGTGAGGAACAAAGACAAAACTACCAGTGCCTCGAGTTTACTGCTAATTAAACAAAAGACAATATAGGCCTATGTCCTGCTAACGCATGACTCATGAGCTGAGCTAATGTAAAAAGTTAGCTGAAGTTTAGCTAAGGCAATTTCTCATGGCCAAACAACCTAATGTACTGATGGAGACACTGCAGGTGAACACAGTAACATTTGTGTCTCATAACGTCATCACAATCACCACATTGATATGCAAATTAGGTGTTAACTAATTAAAATTTGCACACATTTGACAAGTCACTGCAGGTGAATGGGATAATAACTAAAGCATATCACCACAGAACTTCCCCAGTTAATGACTTACATCAAGAGTTGGCTATTTTCCTCTAAAATGTGCTTTGTAAATATGCAGATTAGCTTGTTTTGGGTAATATAGAATAAATCTACAGATGCAAACAGACAGAGGGTATTAGGCTTAAAACCAACACCATCTAAAGGTGTATTCTTGAAGTTTTATTTCCATTAGAGTAAATAGAAGAAGCAAAATAGACCAAAGTCTCAAAATTGACCACTCCATGAAAAAGTGCCTTAAAGAGTAACTTGATAGTTTTGATGGTCGGCTCCTCATCTAATAACTCTGCATTCTATTAGTTTGTTGTATGCTGATAGATCCGTACATAATACAGACAGCCCTCCCTCAAATGTGAAACTAAGTCCATGTCACCATCAGTAATTGTGTGTGTGTGTGTGTGTGTGTTCATGGTAAATGTAATACAATAAGAACAATCATAAAGTATTTGATCATTACATTATTTGTATTTTCAGGCAATTCAGTATTCTGTTGCTTGGCTGTGTGTAGCTGAAGGTTATCTTTACTCATTTGGCATCTTGCTTGTGAAACAAAAAGCAAGTATTTAATTAACATTTATTTTAATTATTCCTGCAGCCCAATGCCACAGTTTAGTGTTAAGATTTATGTTAAGTATTATGTATTCCAATAACACCAAAAGAATTTAAACGATTTATTGCCTTGCGAAAAATAAACAAATTATTAATGAAACTATGTCATAAATATATACTTGAAACTAGTAGCATAGAAAACATGCACATTGTGGCATAGTTTGCTTTGCTGTCGCCTGCACCTGTGATAAACCTAGTGAATACTAAAGAAGACCGTGGTCTCTGTGTGAACTGATTATTTTGTAGGAGAGTAAAAATGTTGCTGAGTTAATATATTTGTCTTGTTTAAAAAATGCCCTTTTTTTCACTTGAGCCCCTGCCCACCAAAATGTCTGTGCACGTCCCTGCTTCTGAATCCCGGTGGGCGTGTTCATGCCCTCACGTCGCAGCTTTGGAGGTGGATTGGCTGATTCCATTTCATTCTTTGGTTTACGCAGCACCCACTTGCCCAATTTCTGTTTGTTTTACCACTGTTTAATAAATAACCATTCCACTTTACCAAGTACATCTGGTTTATGTCTTTTTTTGTCTCCCTACCCCTAGCGAGCGGGGGCGTAACACTTCCTAAAACAATCTGTAGCCCATTAAGTGTGCCTATTAGAAGGTAAACATCCTCAACCACACTCTTTCCCCATGAATTTAGCTGGACCTGAAAGAGTATCAGGCAAAGAATTTAACAAAAAAACAAAAACAACACAAAAAATCTTTAATGGAAACATCTGAAATGTATGTTTAAGATGTGTTTATGTTATGTACTTCTCATGATCATGCGACACGCGGCTACAGGTCAGAGTTTGACCCAGGCCGCTGCAGCAAGGGTCAAAATGCTACCATGGAATGGGATTACGCATATAACTCATAGCCAGTTTAAGATTCTACCATAATGGGATTATGCATTTATCAGTCCTGGACATTTTTTTTTTCTCTGTTTAAAGATTTGTAAAGTTCAATTTTAAGTCTTTTTAAGACGCGTTATTATCACACCTCATGCTTAACTATATTCCGGAATGATGTTTCCCCGACAGAAACATCAAGACTACCTTCCCAGGTTTTACGTCTAACCATACCATGAAAATACAGAAAAATACTTTAAACATAACATTAACCATAAAATAAAAGTTGTAATCTGTATATTCATATAATGAGAAATTATAGTTTTTTTTACAGGATTATTCCATTGCTTAATTGCCCTGAATGTAAAATTACATTGAATTCTATGTAAAAAGACAAAGAAATTCACATATTTAAAATTAAGACAACTTTCTGTTTTATTACTGTGAAACTTTAAATTTAAGGTAAAAAAACGTAAAATAACGGTAAAAAGTCTGGCAGCAAAAGTTGCCAAACACTTACCGTAAAATTACACTAAAGAACCTTCTTCTTATTCTACGGAATAATTCTGTTTTTAAATACAGATATTTACTGTAAACATTGTCTGTATTTTTACAGTCCAACTGCTGTCAAATGAAAAGAAAATCTAATTTAAAAAACGTCTGTAAAATGTTAAACAAATGTATAAATCTGCATATAAACTGAAAAATATTGCAGAAATACCTTACAATTACACAATTAAAAAGTGTCTGCTGTTTTTACACAGTATTCTTTGGTAAATTCATAAGATTATCTATTCCATCCACAAGAACTCCTTGTCAAAGTACAGACTTTTAGATTTAAAACTAAACTAAATTTTAAAAATTCCTTAAAATACCGTGTTTTAAAACGCAACAGTATCTTGAAAGCTTTAGGCTTTTATTTTATGGGATTATCCAATCTATTAATAGTAAATTCCTGTGAAATTTAGTTTTTAAACTGTAGAATAATAAAGATCACATGATAATAGCTTGCAAAACCATATTTTTATAGAGATTACTTTATATAAACAATATTTTTACAGTAATTACACACAACTATCCAATATATCTACAGACTTTTATCATTAATGTATGGGATTTACTTTGAATAAGCATACTTTTATAGTGATTTAAATCAACTATCCAATATATCTACAGACTTTTATCATTAATGTATGGGATTTACTTTGAATAAGCATACTTTTATAGTGATTTAAATCAACTATCCAATATATCTACAGACTTTTATCATTAATGTATGGGATTTACTTTGAATAAGCATACTTTTATAGTGATTTAAATCAACTATCCAATATATCTACAGACTTTTATCATTAATGTATGGGATTTACTTTGAATAAGCATACTTTTATAGTGATTTAAATCAACTATCCAATATATCTACAGACTTTTATCATTAATGTATGGGATTTACTTTGAATAAGCATACTTTTATAGTGATTTAAATCAACTATCCAATATATCTACAGACTTTTATCATTAATGTATGGGATTTACTTTGAATAAGCATACTTTTATAGTGATTTAAATCAACTATCCAATATATCTACAGACTTTTATCATTAATGTATGGGATTTACTTTGAATAAGCATACTTTTATAGTGATTTAAATCAACTATCCAATATATCTACAGACTTTTATCATTAATGTATGGGATTTACTTTGAATAAGCATACTTTTATAGTGATTTAAATCAACTATCCAATATATCTACAGACTTTTATCATTAATGTATGGGATTTACTTTGAATAAGCATACTTTTATAGTGATTTAAATCAACTATCCAATATATCTACAGACTTTTATCATTAATGTATGGGATTTACTTTGAATAAGCATACTTTTATAGTGATTTAAATCAACTATCCAATATATCTACAGACTTTTATCATTAATGTATGGGATTTACTTTGAATAAACATACTTTTATAGTGATTAAAAGCAACTATCCAATATATTTACATACTTTTTCCATTAATGTATGGAGTTTACTTTCATAGGCCATTTGAGGCTAAAAAGACCTATTCTCTTTAGGTCTTAATGCACAGCTTACTGGTGTTTGAGCTATATATCAAAATCAAATGTTCATAAAAGGTGTATTTGTTGTCCCATCTTGGTTCACTCAAAAAACTGAAACTTTTTAATTATACTTATTTTTTCAACAGATTTTTCAACACAAAATTGTTTTAGGTTAGTTTAAAGCAAAAAAATGTAATGAACTTGTAGAAGAGTAACACAATGAATGTCAATTGATCCAACTATAAATAAAAAACTTCTGATCAACAATATATTTAAGCTTACCTTTCAATATTTTATTTGGAATAGTAAAAATATACATTTATGTTCAATTAATTAAAACATTAGGTTTTCATTCAATATTTTTTTCCGAATTAGATTGACACAATTCAAATGTTTGTCAACTGGTCCCACACAAATAATTTCAACTTAATTTTGTTATGGATTTTATTCACCAACACATCACTGTCACATTTTGGTGCAATTGGTGAAAAAAATATAAAACTATAAAGTGTTGAAAAGTTTGCAAAATAATGTTTAGTTGTCAACAATTTTGATGATGCATTGCTTAGAATTCTGCTAATTCCACAGAACACAGCCTCTAAATCAATGGCTCATTCATAGAGTTTGTTCTTGAGCATCTGTACCTTGGTTGAGAGTTTGCTAGCATCTAGTTGAAAGAATCACTCAATCAAGTACCTCATAGAAGGCTTTAAGGTTCTGAGGATAACTGAGGTTCAGTGCATAATTACACCTATTAAGAGTGCACGTGTAGAGGCGATGTCTCCGAAGTCATGCAGAACTTCAGCACCCTCAGTGACTATCCCAAAATCAGCTGGAGGACTGGTGGTATCACCTCCCTCAAAACGGATGCTGTAAAGATAACTTGTCCAAACTCCCTTGGAACAGCTGTAGCGTCAGATCCTTTACATAGGACAGAAAGAAAGTAGAAAAACAAATTATGAAATCACAAACACATTTTGCAGAATTCTAAAGAGTAATGTTTGCATTTCAGGTGTCCTTTATGTAATGATTTAACAAAAATAGCATGATACAGTGCTATGTGTTTAAAAATTACAAGATGTAGTAGTGCTGGGTAATTAAATATTAGATACAATTGTGTATTATTTAATATACCTCACCAAGCACTTTATTTGGAGGGCGTGCAGTCTACTGCAATCCAACAGCTCTGCCATAAATCTTTACTTTTACTAAGCTTAGATATTTAACAAGTTTTTCTATTATTCTGCCCCCCTCATGTATGTCAATGGGGTAGACAATATTAGGAAAACTTTTCAATATAATGCACTCCAGTACGCCACCCACTATGAATAATAACAGAATGTATGGCAGTTGTCATTTTTGATTGCATTAAGACAGCAGATATTCCTGATAAAATGCATTGTGAGTGTATATATTCGATTTCCCAAAAGAGACAAAAAACAAACTGATTTTCTGCAAATCGTAAGAAAGTAACAAGGTTACAGTTGTGGTCAAAAGTTTACACACACTTCTAAAGAACATACACGTCATGGGACTTTCCAATAATAACTACAACTCAAATTTTTCTGTGATGAATCGTTGTCACAAAAAAACGTCATGAAGTTTGGTACCTTTATGAATTTATTATGGGTCTTCCGAAAATGTGACCAAATCTACTGGGTTAAAAATATACATACAGCAATGTTAATATTTGTTTAAAAGTCCCATTGTCATTTTTACCTCAATTAGACACTTTTGGTAGCTATCCACAAGCTTCTGGTTGAATCATTGACCACTCCTCTTGATAGATTTGGAGCAGTTGAGCTAAATTTGACAGACTTGTTTCTTCAAAATAGTTCACATGTTCTCGATTGGGTTTAAGTCAGGTAACGTTGTGTACTGTTTAAAATTTTATGATACAAGTACCAAAAAAACGAGCAAGCAGTAGGGGTGTGTATCTTCACTGGCCTCACAATTCAATTACGATTATCAGATCAACAATTTGGTTCGATATCTTAATGCATCACCTCAAGGGTGGGAATTTCTAGGCACCTCATTACGATTATGAGGCTACGATGCGACTGTAAGACAAAACTATTTGTAACAAATCAAACAAGTAGGTAGTAATGAAAATGCAGATATTTAATGTTACTTCATATAAATGCAGCTAACATTGCAAAGCATTATTACAGCGTTATTACTGACCTCTTTTGCTGATATTTTTATTTTTGATGCTGCTGTTATTAGTATAGAGTCAGATTTGGTTTAACTACGCACTTTACAATGCAATCTAAATAGCAATTGTACGTCGTTTAGTTTGGATAAGCGTCAGCTAAATGAATAAATGTAATGTTTCGTCTAGTGTAGTTACATGTTTGTTTCTTGTCTTGTAAGTTTATTATGGTAATCTTGTATTGAGCACCATGGGCCTTAAAAATTAAAATTAACGTTACCTGTTTTTACTCATGCAAAAACGCAACTTTTGCATTTATTATGACCAGTAAAATAAGCCTGATATCTGAAAGTATAGACAGGAACACAAGAGTAAAACTAATCTCTCCAAACCAAAGACACTGTCTTACAAAAGCAGCCTATGAAGAGCTAAAGCTTAAGAGCTTAAACACAGACATGTAAAAACAGAGCTTTCTCTACGCACGCCACCAGCAAAGGCTGAGGTGTTGAAGCGCCTGTAAACAGTGTTGCTGTCAACAGCAGAGGGTAACGTTCATGTGTTCACGGATTGGCAGGCTCGGCGGGATAAAAGCCGATCAACCTGGGTAATGCAGCAATGTTAGCTAGCTAACACATGTCCAAGAACCACCTCCCTGGGCTAGTTAAACTAACTGCTTATACACCCGAAAAATGCAGGACGACTTCTATCAGAAACACAAAATACAATCATGCTCAATATGAAAATTCTACAAAAAACAGTTACGGGTAAAAATAACAGGTCTCTTACAACTTCCAAAAACGAAGACCACCAGCAACTTGTCCGCCAAAATTAACTCAGAAGAAGCAGTCAGGTGACATCGCACATGTGCTGGCTGAAATCTTTTTCTCCTTCTTTCGGTTTGACGGCAGCAGGCGCTGCGCCACTGCCACCTTCTGGATGTAACAAGTACTCAATCTAATCAGTTTTATTTAGCCTCAATTCATAACAAAGGTAATCTTATTGCACTTTTCATATAGAGCAGGTCTAGAATATTACTAGCAGAAACCCAACAATTCCCACCACTCCCTTTAACAGGTATTGGGTTTTTTTGGCACTAATGGCTCACAATATGCCACTTTCCTACCTCGTTTTGTTAAAAAAGAGCGTAAAAAGCGTTGTTTCAACGGCCAGGACGCCGCTTTTTACGCCGCCAAAAAGAAAAACGCCGTAAAAAGCACCGTGGAATGGAGTCGGTCTGGAGGCGGCGAAAAAAACGTCGCTCTCTGTGCTCATGTAACGCCGCTTTTTACGGGGCTCAGTATCTAGTGGTTTCCATCCACTAGATACAACGTGGATGGCACCACTCAGATGACTGGGAAGCCTATCTGTCCCCATCTCTTAAAAGAAGAGTATCACCACAGCAGCCCCACTGTGCGCTTCCAGCCAGCCAGTTAAAGAGCTGAAGTTCAAACAGCCCCAAGAACTGAAGGTTTTGCCCAAGAACTTCCACTCACCCTACGATGGACTGGCCCACGAGTGATGCCCATCACCAGCTGGAGCCTCACGCAGACGCACACACACACACTGATGTACTTAGGCTATATTGGTTACAGTTGTTCATTAAAATGAGCGTAATTATATTTTTGCATTATTTTTTAAATACCTTTACTGGTTTTAATAGTTTTAACATAATTCCTAATTGTTCAAAGTATTAAGTCAAATATCTAGTAGTAGTAAAGACTCCAATCAATTGTCTCTCACAAATAGTCTGACAGATTATTTATCCTGGTTGTTCATAATAATAATTTTGAATGTTGTGTGGTTTACACAGTAAAATAAATTTGAACCTTTACTGATTAAACTGATTTCATTTTGTCATTATCAGCCAACATTATTCGCAATGTAAAGATAGCTTATTGATGATTAACATGATTTCAAAACATGCATCTTATTATTTAGCTTAGGTATCATCAGAAGGTATGCGTTCACAAAGAGTTCAGGTAACCTTTGTCAAATACCGCTGTTAAAAGAGCGTACTCTGGTAACGTTACGGGTAACGCTAGTCGGGGAAACGCAGGCAGACGTCGGCTGTGTAGCTAGTAGGGAGTCACTGTCTTGGTGATTGTCTTTTCTTTGTTAATTTCTGTTATATTGTTGCATTGCCCACGCTATGTACGTTGTAAATGCCTTTACTGTGAGCTCCCCTTGCTCTGGGTTAATGTGTCTGCTGACCATTATATTTACTGCATGTCAGCTTGTGTGTTTAATAGGGTAATTAATATTAGTCAACCTGTCTCCTTGTGCTTCACGTAGTTTACTGTTTCCAGTCATACATGCCACAAGGGTGTTTGGAACCTGATGTCTGTGGCTTAAGAGGTGTTACATTAGCTTACCATACAACAATGTTATTAACAACATAGCAGAAGCTGACATTATCAAATACCACGCAGCATGTTTCAGTAACATGTAATCAGTTAAACTTGCTCTCTATGTCTCTGTCATGGCATCACTTCATCATTGCTTCACTAATGTACTTGAGGCATTCAAAATGTGAGTAAAACGAGTCAGATTTAGTTGTAAAAATGTTAAGGCCAATCATAAGTTTTTTCACGATTGTGGTTTTTAAACAAAAGTTTATGAATAAACTAAATTGCTTTATTCATTCATTTAATCTTGATCACAGGTATCCCACCCATGCAGAATATGTGCAAGTTGTTAAAGCACTTATTGTCAAGTACCCTGTCCTTAAGGATCTGGAGGGAAACGGCTATGTAAGTTATGTTTGATATTATGCAGTTTGTTATTTTCTGATGTAATGAGTTTAGGAACATTGAATGAAATAAAGAATGCATGCAAGTGTATTAGGGCTGCACGATTTGGAGAAAAAATCATATTGTGATTCAAATATAATGAAACAAATGGAACTATGACTCTACTTGCTTGATTATCAAGGAAAATGCACAAAATACTGACATTTTGAACTGTTTCTCAAATTGAAGAAAGTTAAACAATATTTATAACAATAACTAGTAAAACAGATTATAAAAGAACAAGGGGAGAGTGTTGCTCTCAGCAGCAGGTGGCTAGAAGCAGCACATACTGGGGGTTACGGTAGGTTGTTTTAAACGTTATTCACACACTGCTCATAAATTTTTCTGATTGCATATAGGTCTATCTGTTTTTAGGGGCACATGCGAGAGCCCTGATTTGATTAAATCACACACTTTTTGCTTTTTTTTGTATTCCCACATGGTAACATTGTGATTGCAATTCAATTAGATTAATCATGCAGCCCTAAAGTGTATTGTGATGTTTTCCTTGAAAAAGTTTATGAAATGAATATTTAATGATGGGGAGGGGGTTATCTTTGTTGTCTGTGTTAGCAAACCTGGCATCAGTCCCTCAAACGCAAATTCAAAGCAGAGCGTGCACCTTTGGTTCATGAAGACGAGGTGAAAAGGAGTAAGGAAAAGTTTGGGCATAAGCGAGCCAGACTGTCTACGGAAGCTGCAAGAAACCTATTGCAGATCTGTGTCAGGGGTGAGGGGATTAACGCAGCTGCTTAGTTATTAAAAAAGTTTTTTACAAGACCTATCTGGGTATGGTAATTGAGGCTCTTTTAGTGTCGTTGTTACGTTCTAGTTCAGATAAATGTTTTTGCATTGTGAGGCAAACCTGTTTTTATTTCCAACAGGTGCCTGCTATCATTGGTGAGGACACGTCCTCTATTGAGAGACATGTGAACATTATTTGACTTTATTGCACTTAGTGTCAAAATACTGGCATTTGTAACTTCAATACAATACCTTGAAAAATATTGATATTTGATACCATACCACGGGGGAAAATTTACACATTGATTAAATTTCTGATTTAAATTATCTAATTAAATTATCATAGTAAAGTTCATAGTACTGTGTGTTAAGCAGAACAGCATCAGTTAATTTACCTTAGTAAAAGTATTTCTTATCAACTAAATCTCTGTCTGATATTCCTCTGAGGGGGATTGGCTTATTTTAGAGAATTACAAATGTCTGTTGGGCAAACAGGACAACTATCTTATAACTTAACAGTTTACTGGGCCATCTTGTTTATTACTTTTGTGATGTTGAAAGGGGAGAGACGTCTCCAACCTCGTCGGTCCTGCAGGTGCTTTGCTTAGTTGGTTTTGTTAGCACCTTTCATGTCACTTTCATATGGGCTTGCTTGTATCCTTTGCCAGAATCCAATCACAAGTGATGAGTACTAGCCAATTACAGCACAGTAGGATTTTTTTGAAGCTCTGGTAGGGGAAATAAAAAAAACGTGATTCAGCTAAAGCGAATGGGACGAGTACACTGCGCTGTGAGTAAGACTGTTTCAGACTGTCTTTGCGCCTAGTGGATGGTTCATGTAGGGTGGGTAAGCCAAGTTGAAAACCTAGTGGAGGTTCAGAGTGGATGGTGTGGATCTGTGCAGGGGAGCAGGAGTTGAAGAGGGAGTAATTGCAGCCTTCTGTGCCTACTTTGTTTTCAACTTGGCTTACCCACCCTACATGAAAAATACGCTGACCTTCCTCCAGCGTACTATGAAACTGCGCCTCCTTAGAACGAGTATTCATCTGGATTGAAGGAGCAACTATTCAGTGTTAATTCAGTGAAATAATTAACATTACATTGTCCACTGCAGTTAATATTGACTAGCAGCTATGTTCTGCATGCTAAGCTTGACAGCCCAGCTCCAAGTGTACAAGGAGGGGCTGAGAGCGATTTAAAAAGTAAAAAAGAATATTCATATGTGTCGGTCGAGGTTTATATTGTTGTGGGCCGCCACAAATCAATGCTTGGGAAACACTGAAATTAGTGGGGAGGGCAAAAAGCTGTTTTTGGTAACATCATAGTAACTAACTGGGTGTTCATTAAACTTGTGCATTCAATTCACTGAAAAGTCAATATGTTGCTGAAAAGATTTCCATCTGCGCTGTGGCAGAGCAACTAGGTCTTAAAAATCACATTTGAAGAGCTCATTTCATTAGTTTTTTTTTCTAAAGTCAAATCTTTTTGAATGTTAAATATATTGCATAACAAAGCACGACATTGCAAAATTAGGTTTTTCTAAATGAGACAAAGGGTATTTTGTTGAAGACAACAAGAGGGAGCACATGGAAACTCCCCTT
>NW_025742033.1:0-42436 GCF_021292245.1 Micropterus dolomieu | reverse complement strand
AAATCTAATCTGTAAATGAATTTATAATGGATGGGGCTTTTATGAGACAGTGTATGACTTACGCTCCAGAACTCTGCATGACGTCTGATGTGACTTCACGATGCAAAAACAGCACGGCATGCAGCAACAGCGTGTGATATTTCTTGCCTATGTGCTTATTTGAGTGGAAAATAAGACGAGAGCCAGAAGCCAAATTTCAGAGAAACACAATCATTGAGGAGTGTTTGTTCCAGACAGTCTGGGCATTGTTATAGTGCTATATAAATAACCAAATCTGCAGTTTCTAAATACAGTGCCCACTTCTTTTGCCTGGCTACAGTAGAGCACTTCATAGCTCTCAGACCTTTTGGCTCGATCTCCTCATAATATAAAACTCTTGTGCAGAAAAAATCAAACACAACTGTCCAATTCTTGGCACTGTAAGTCTAACAAGAAGCAGTTGTCTCTAATTTCACCAACTTGTGCGGCATAGCTACATCCCAGGTTTTGTTGAACACTGTGAACCCAGCCCTGGTTAGCATCCCCAGGGGCAGAGAATACATTTTGATGACATCCTTCTTACACATGAAGCTGCGCTTAAACAAACACAGCTGATTAAAGTTTCATTACGGCTTCCAGGGCAGGACAAAGAGTACAGAGCGTATTGTTCACTCTCCGGCACACTTAGTGGGGAGAATGTTGGAACCCAGACACAGAGGAAGACTGTCACATGGTGGAAAAATGGAGAGATGAAAGAAAAACAGATAAAAGCAGAAAAGACAGGTTAAGCAATATATAATTGTTGTTAAGAGGACTGGTGAAAGAGAGGGAGTGGAGGAAAGAGAAAATAAGAGGATACGGAGGTACATCGACAGACATAATTATCACATTGGAGGCAGATAGGAGGAGATGAGATTTGCGGAGGCCAGCTGCATGCAGATTCACGATCTGTCTTATTTATTTTAACTGTCACTTCTCTGAATTCTATACTTTATTTCTCTCTTTTTCTTAGCAGCTATCCACCCCTCTATTCCTATAGTCTATTTTCTTGATGTTTTTCCCTAAATTTCATATTATCTTTTTTACCCCTTTTCTCAGCATGGTAGACACCAATCTGTGAGTGTCTGATAGATAATTAGTTTGGAGGAAGAGAGGAGAAATAAAGTTAGAAGGGAAATGAGAGGAGGGAGGAACAGAAAAAGAGTGAGGAGAGGAAATATGGAAGATAGAAAGCAATGGAAATCACATTTTCACTGACTTTAATTGGAGGGAAAATCATCACTCTGTGACTAAAGGTTGTGTTGGAAGTGGGGCAACCAACATGGAAAAAGAACACTTTTGACAGACTCTTTTTCACTATAAAAGGAAAATCCATGAGATTTTCCATTTTCATTCTTCTCATCTTTATTTTCGGTTTCAAGGGCTCATTGCTGTGGTGTTTCTGAGCCGCATCCTCATCCATCAAACAGCATGGCCAGTGGTGTGTTGTCTCTTATTGGCTTTTATTCTGTTGAAGTTTGACTTTCTGATTCCAAACACACTCCTGTATTCTGATATAAACTTTAAAACCCATCGCTGCCTGTGCACCAGTAGACTGTTCCTGCAGCACATTGAGCCTGTCGAGCAGGTTTAATTATCTTATTACTCGCTTTTGTGTATTTATAAGTGTAACAGTTTAGCACGGAACTATTTTTATTATTCGTTTATACTCGTTGCGCAAACACAGAAGTATGCCCGTCACAAGGACATACGAATAAATAAAACAATTTCTGTCCATATAGACATCCAACGAAGGTTAAAATCAAGGGCAACTGGACTTGGTTGAAGATACTGGAAGATGTTTCGTCCCTCATCACTTCCCAGGAAACTCAACAAACGTAACCTATTGGCCTCAGGTGAAGATACCAACGATGGTCGTTCAGTCTTGGCCACCGGTAGTCCTAACGACTGTAACGACTGTCGTCACAGCAACAAGGAACACTAACAAACCAGCAGTATCGATGACCCGGGCCAACGACCCCACTGAGGTTAAATAGCTGAGTTTCCCTGCCAGTCAGTCAGAACTGAAGAAGTCCTTTGGATGAGGGACGAAACGTCTTCCAGTATCTTCAACCAAGTCCAGTTGCCCTTGATTTTAACCTTCATTGGATAACTATGACCTGGATGACTGAGAATCTTCATAGACATCTTGTCCATATAGACCTTTAGAATAAAACCATAAGTAGCAATAAGAAGCATCAACAACCCTAATTCACAGTGATTAGAAATTATATCGTACATCAAAAATAGGCATGTAACATTCAAGATAACGTGCATTCATAGACCTTACACCAGTTCAGCAAAACACAAAAGAAATACTCAGTTCATCAGTTTGTAACTATACAAAAAAGAAATAATCAAGGGCAAAGCCACAGTCTCCCCAATTTAGAAAAATACCGGTACATCTCAGACACTTAGAATGTTGTGGTAAATTACATTTTCATTATGTTATTACACATAAAGTGGAATATTTATAATATTTATAAATAATATCACAGCTCATGGAAATCAAAAATCCATATCTCAAAATGTTAGAATTAAGAATGTGTAACCGGGCCCAATGGAGGACTCGGCCAAAATTGATATGTAAAGGTCGACAACGCCACCTTGGGACTTTCACCCAAAGAATTAAAATGTGAACTTTACAGTTTGTACCAACCCTGGGATTCCCACTAGCACAGGCAAGAACACATAAAAGATCAGAGACAAGGTTTTTCCTTTGAGCAACTTAAAATAATTTATTACAGAGCCAATAAAACAACTGCAAACTAAACATAACTATAAAACTAAGGTAAAAACATAATCAATGCAAATAAAAGAATCAACAACCAATAATACTTAAACCAAAATATGAGCAGTTTAAAGACACATTAATGGCTAAATCTAATATCGTGGCGGCCGACAAAGCCAGGAAGGCTTGTTGGCATCGCCTTGAGTAAGTTTATAATTATCTTCACAGTGTTCTTACTGTAGGCTAATTATCTAAGTTGAATTTTATGGACTCTTCTTTTATGTGTAATATGATTAAGATGTAAAGGTACAACTGCATTTTATGTCCAATGTAATAAAAAAAATGGAGCCAGGGAAGCCTACAGATGGGATACATCTCAGAAACTGGCCCGTTATTTAGCCTAATTAATATCTCCTCCCTAAAATCACAGAGGCTGCAGGACTCGCTCTATGAACATAATGCTGTTGGGTTCAGAATAACTTAATTTCAGCTGCAACCGCCAATAAATTTAATTTAATGTTGACAATAAACTTAGGTTTAAGCGAATATATGGCACTGCATACAAGAACTACCAAGAACTGTAGCCCAATGCAGAGAGAGATTTATTCATTATAAGAAGGAAAGCCAAACACAAGTTGGCAATAGAATGGAGAGAGGTTTTGGTGTTAGGAGGGTGGCATCCAGCAGCCAGAATCTCACTGAAGAAGATACAGCTGCGTCTACTATCCCATCACAGAGTATGGAAGGTTTGGGAGGGATGGAGGTTAGCATTTCTGGTAAGCAAACTGCACATTGTGTTAACGTTACATTACAAAGACCAGTCAAGAATTGAAAGTGATCAGAAGGAGAAAATTATTTTGATATATTTTATTTTACAAAAATAAGTCATACAAATAATACATGTTTTGGTTCACAATATTTTAAGATGAATTCAATCACTTAATACATTCATTCCCTCTGTGTTATTTTGCAACGAGAGAAGCAGCTACAGAGGGAAGTGCAGGTCAGAGAAATGCCAATCAGCCCTTTCTTAATCTCCAGTGAGATGGGTTTAACATCACAAAGGAACAACTGTCTTTTTATGGCTGGAACAAGCAGCAAGGTTGGTGCTGACTGTTATCAGTGACAATTTAAATGTAATGGCATTGAGTCAACCCATGAATGGATTAAGACAACTGGATACGAGTTCTACAGCAAAGTTGTCCCACTTACAGCACCCTCATCCAGCCCCAAAGCACTGATGCCAGCCTCCCCTGGCTAGTCTACCAACATTGGCTAAACCTGCACCCACACAGCCTGTCACAAACTCTCACCTTTAAAGGAGAGGAGGCCAAAGAAAGTGATTCCAAGTGTATTGTAAAATACATATTTTTAAAGTGCTAATGAACATGAAGTCAATGTATTTGATGTGACTAATGTAGCCCGTTTTGTTATGCGTGACATTTTTATACTTGATCTTTTTATTGTCATGCCTCATTCCTGCATGGAAGTGGTTTCAAATTACGTGCAACCAGGAACCCCAAGCGACTGAACTCCACGCAAGTGATGATGAGTCATGCTCAGCGTGCCTAAAGGCTCTTCCTAAATAATTATGCAGTCAAAGCTGAACTGGTTACATGTTGCTGTGGTGTGTTGGCTTGGTGTGGCCATTTGGATGACAGTTTTTTTAAGACTATTTGCATCCCTTTTCCGTTCTGAAAAGATATTTCATGATCAAGCCAGCAGTTCGGAAACTGTTCCTTGCATCTTTGACTGTATGAAAAATGCAGACATTCGGAAAATGTGGGATAACACAGTACAGCAAGGTTTGAGTGCACACAGCAGAAATAAGAGCAAGTCACCGTTGTACACATTAGCAGACATGCTACAAACAAAAACAAAAAACTTCAGTTCTAATGCATTTTTCCGCAGTTAAAGGATGGATGGAGAAAAGAGCAACATAACACCAGGTTGTAAAGCAATGTTTTGCTGTCTTCTCTGGTTGACAACTTAGAAGATGCTAAGTGTGGTCAGAAATGAGCTAACTACTTGGTGCCATCAGAAATGTTATTATTGGAAGCAGTAGTGATTTTGGGATTACAACAAATAAACCATAAGTATCAATGGCAAGTTGTAGTGTTTTTCCAAGTCACACTGATGGTGTGTGTGTGTAAAAGCATAGCATCTCTAACCAAAATACATAAATTACCCAATGTGAAAAATGACAAGTATTGATTCACGAAGTGATGGTTGAATTGCTTTAAGAAAAATGTTTTGGTAGAAAACAAGAAAACTCTGGGTAACGCATCGACTCACAGGAGCTTAATTTATCATTATTACAGATTATCTCTCCTTCTCATTTTTTCTTCCTTCCTCTTCTTCGCTCTGTACGTGTGTGTGTGTGTGTGTGTGTGCGCACCCCGACCTGCTTTGTTCAACAGTATTAGTTGTGTTATGATCAGCAGACTTACGTCACAGCATGACAAGTCCAGCTACATCTGTGGGCGAGTGTGCAAGTGTGTCCTGACCTGTTTTGTTCCCCTGAATTAGGCAAGTGATGATCAGCAAGCTGACAACTTCAGCTACAGATCTGTGTGCGTGTGTAAATGCGTGTGTGTGCGTGTAGGGGGATAAAGAGGGGGCTGTAGGAAAATCATATTTTCACTGTAATTTTTTTCTCACCATCCTCCTCCTTTCTGCCTCTTCTCCCTGCCACTCTCCAATTATACCGTTTCCCTATTTCAGTCTTTTCTTTCTCGCTCACACACAGGTGGTCAAACACCATGGAATCCCTGTAAAACTAGCCTCATCCAACGTCCTCACCCTGTGCATGCACGCACACACACAAACACACACACACACACACACACACACACACACACACACACGTTTCTTCTTGTCTTCATGCCTGGCTGAGAACATTTTAGAACCCGTGGCGTCAGAGAGAAACTCAAGACAAGACAGGACTCCCCTCTGTCTTCCTCTCTGCTCCTCATGTCACACTGTAGGTGTCAAGCACTTTGTTGCTCTGCTGTTCTACTAATCGGAATGATTGCTACCCACATCCTCCCTCCCGTATGCCCTGCACGCCGTCGTGAATGAAACGCACCCGGAGCGCCGATGATTCAGGTTGATGTCAGTTTGGAACCGAGAAGAATGGCTTTGTCTCTGTAGCTGTTGTGTTAGTGTGTGTGTGTGTGTGTGTGTGTGTGTGTATGTATGTATGTATGTGTGGGTGTTGGCATGTGTGCTTTTGTCCATGCTTGGATCAATGCCAATGCACAGCATTTATTTGTGTGTGAGTGTGATCACATTGATTGTTTTTTTTTTACACTTCTAAGTGAAAAGCAGTGGGCGGGTATTAGTCATGTTATGGGGACATGAATCTGTTTACAAAGTCACACTGTGGGGACTCACCCTCCGCTAGGGGGACAAAAATGCAAGTCCACAATGACATAAATCAGAAGACTTGGTTTAAGATTAGGTTTCGGTTTTGGAATAAGTCTCCAGGGACTGAGTGTAAGTCAATGTAATGTCCCACAAAATGATGGAAACACCACTCTGTGTGTGTGTGTGTGTGTGTGCGCCCTGCGCATGTGCCCTTGGGGTGACATGTGTATTGTTCTTGCTATTGCAGCAATAATAAAATGGATATTTTCAGCCCAGTACATCTACACACAAACAAGAAGCAACAGGAAACATTTGGATTGAATTTAGAATAATATCTCTATTTTTAGTATTAACAAACTCAGCTGCATCAGCGTGTGATACTTCGTGTGAGTCAGTAGCAGTGTATTATGATTTCTGGAGTCAGTGGCTCAGAGATTGGATAAACATCTCCGAATACTAATGATGTATGTAAAAATGTATGTACAAGCCATTAATTACATGAAAAGATTTACCTAATATAATGTACTTGAACTTTAAAGAGGCGGTAATATGCTCATTTTCAGGTTCAAAATATTATTTAGGGGTTGTACCAGAACAGGTTTACATGGTTTAAATTTCCAAAAACACCTTATTTTTTGTCATACTGCACATTGCTGCAGTTCCTCTTTCCACCCTGTGTTGAAGGCTTCGTTTTAGCAATGGAGTGATACATCTTGTCTCTAAATGATCTTTGTTTGGGAGTTGCACATGCGCAGTTCCTAGTTAAGGACTACTAACCAATGAGAAGCAGAGAAAGGCGGGTCAGCGAAAAGACGGTAAACAGCTTCGATTCAGCTGTAGGCTACATGTTGCCGACCAGGTTGGCAATTTGGACTGGAGCAAGAGTTTCAGAGTGATGAGTTATAAATCTGTAACAAATGTATTTTTCATCCATAAAGTTTTAACTGAGCTCTGTCTCTACATCACAATAACAACTTCATGTCCACTGACTGCTTGGAGGGTAGCTAGTGTTTGGAAGGGAGAGGAGAGGTGTGCTGCAGCTTTTCCACCGCTGTTTTTGAGGGCGTATCGGACTAGTAGCTTGGCGAGCGTTATGACATGTATGCGTTGTCCAGTCTACAGACAAATACTAACCACATGCATACCCTGTCCCCTAGTTGGAGAAACAACTAAGGTAGAGTCTTACTGAGCGGAATTAAATTGACAAAGTTACCATGTTTTAAAAACACAGCCACTGAAAATAGTAGTCGAAGATTCGATGCTTTGATGGTGGGAGCCTGTGAAATTCACAGTCGAAGCTTCACAGCGAAACAAGGATCATACCATTTTGGCGATACGGGGGTGCTCAGCATCTGATTTTACATAGATTTACATTTCTGCCAATAAGTTAATATACAGCCTATTACAAAATATAATTTTCAACATATAATGCTGTAAATATGCATGTAAAAAGAAAAAAAAGTTTTAATAAAGGTTTTTAAAGTGCGTGAATTGATAAACCACATAAAGAATGTTATATCGTTTTTAAAGAGTTACTTGGAATAAACCTGCGAGGAACTGCGACGTACGTCGGTTACACGGCGAACATGCAAAACTCTGCACTAGACCGGTGAATGGCAGGCGAGCAGAGAGAAAATTATCAACAATAAGCCTCAGTTTAGCTGGAAATGTACAGTTTAAATTACACTGACTAATATATAGAGACTGCAGCTGCTCAAGATTAAAGCGGAGCTGCTGGTTGTAACCCCCCCTTTGCACAAACGCACACGATTCGACTATTAGTCAACTATAGGCAAGACTTGACACTTCTGATTTGACTATGTAAACCCTTAGACGGGGACAGCTCAGAGGCGTTGCTAGACATAAAGCTCTAATGGGGCACAGACCCCCTCATTCTCTATGTTAATTTTTGATGTTGATTTATTTTTGATTGAAGTGTATGAAATGTGTTAGTGTGTGCCTCACCAGCTTCCCTTGCTGAGCCCATAAATATTGGCACTGTCATGTCAGAAAGGGCTTTGACCAGAGCATAAGCACACACACCTATGGTACCATCTAAGAAAAATTCTGCTATGGGGTCCTCATACCTGATTTGTAAGCCATGTAAACAATTTGCTCTCACTACTACCTCGCCTTTAAAACAGTCTGTCTCTGTTATAGGCCTGAATGGAAACCTCTTCTAGAAAATACCGCTGCTGATTTGAATGGACCTCTGCGCACTAACTCAATCCTCCATTAGGCTCTGAGCTGCTTGTTTCTGATGCTGCCTGTAGACCTCTGGCTGTGCTTTTACTGGCTGAGGCTGCCTGTATTTGACCTGAGTCTGTGTGACCTTCTAAAAACATCTGGACTGGGTCTGTGCTGGTACTGGATTTGGACCAGCTGTGCTTGTACTGGCTTATGATCCAGTATCTACTCTACTGACAAACTTCAGCATAGCCCCTGTAAATTATAAAATATCAATACTTGCAAGATATTAATGTTATCAGCTGCTTCAGGCCCATTCAAACGGGCTCCCCGGGTTTCCTTCGATACATTTTCAAAAGGAAAATACTATTTATACTATGAAATGAGTATGTGATGTTTATTATCTACTGAAAGATGTGCATCCATATTGCCCAGTCTTCCCTGCTAATCAACATTTTAATAGTCAACGTGAATCCACTGCTTTCCATCTAGTCCAGAGTTGTAACTAAACCTTCACTGACAGACAGATAATTATTGTCTCGTTTTAAAATTATGTGTGGCTATGGTAAAAATATTGTTTTAAACGTAGTAATCAAACCCCGTTTGAGGTATTCCTACTCATTGTTACAGCAGACTAACCCGATGCTATTAGTACATTGATATATGTCTGATAATCGGCTTGTTAGCTGGTGATCTGTATGTAACATGTAGGCCTCTAGCCTAAACCTTTTTTCTTTTTAGGGTGACAGTTTTACAGACAAACAGAATAATCAATGTACTTGCAGTGATTTCCCTATGAAGTTTGTAAACAATATAGAAATAAAAACAAGTCTTGAAAAGAGTGTAACATTATTTCATTCATTTTCACTCTCTCCCTGCAATTAAATAGCAGAAATGGCTGCAGAATCCAGGATGGGGATCTTCAGAGTATATCCCCTGCAGCTCACCCCGCCTTCCTCTTCCAATGTAACCTGTGCATTTTGTTGATCTGCTATCAAACAGTGTTTAGATTTCTTTTTGTTTCAGACGGTCTTTTTTTGTTAACAATAAGTGACTTGCTCAGCACATTATAAATACCTGGCATGCAGCTCTTGAACGGATAATAGCTCTGTGAGCAGTTCAGCACTGAGTACATTGTCTGAAAGTCCTGCTTGTATTGGTAGGAGAACCTGCTCCAATCATACAGTATCACCATCCTGGAGGACAACCTCAAGCAATATTTCTTCAAGACAACATCTTGTAATCAGCAAAAGCATATCGTTTTTGTAGTATACTTTTAAGTCACACGTAAGTTATTTTATGTGTCAAGCTCTGGTAGTTGCTTTCTGACCTGGAGAATCCCCATTTCCTGAATGAACACATTAAAGTATTATTTGGCGAATTCATAATGTAGACAGTTGGTAGTTTTTTGGCAGTAGGTATGTATGCAAGTCACCAAGTTCACTTCATTCACACTAACTAACTCATCAAGAGGGATTGTCCTGGGCCTCTTTGCCTCCTCCATATCCGCTATAATCTGCACATAGACAACAGTTATTTAATTATCACAGGGTGCAAAGATGAAACACTTTAAAATGTCAGTACAAAGTATGCATATGAAGTGGGAGGTTTGGATCCAAGATGAAACATTCATAATAAAGAACCATTAGCATGCAGGTCACAACATTGGATTTTTCAAAAACTGACAACTGATTCTTAGGATGGGCTCTTCAGATTTCTTTTTCTGTGCCAACCTTAAAAACAGATTTTCTTAAATGACATGGTGTAGATGTATAATTTTTGCATTATGTTATGTTACAGCTGTAAATGTGATAAAATCAAAATGAACATACCTGACAATTGAATGCCCAGAAAGGAGCAACAGGCACCACCATGTCCTGATTGTGGCCATGTCATCCTAGAAATACAGTATTACAAACAATAACGTCATGTTCTGCAAAAACAGTGCACTGTGGTTTGTCTGTAGACTTCATGGGCACTTAAAGTTGTGAAGTCAAAAACTGTCCCCAGGACAAGGTAAAGAGCATACTGTAATAAAACAGGAAATGTCTGTACAAATCATGTAAAAAGATATTAAGCTATATTCCCCAGGTATTAAAATAAAATATAGATATCTACAGCTAATATATTATCAGGTAAATTCTATTTAACACCTTGCAAGTTATTAACTGCACATTTTATCATTTTTTTTTTAGGATAAAACAAAATACCATTAGCATGAAGATCCCACAGGCATTGCCACCTTGCTGTCATGGGAGACCCTGAAAATCAGAAAATACACAAAGACATTCATTCAGCACAGTTCATTCATGGAAAATAAGAACAATATGTAGAAACCACCTACTTTAATGTCCTTGCTGTAGATCACAGGCCATTCTCCTGGTATAATCCTCTGTGCAACATCACTGCAATCAAAGTACTAATCAGCATTTTTACTATTAACCAACATTCCCAAAAAAGTCCAAACAGAATATGTTGGGGATATTGCAGTAGTCAGGTGCATAATATATTTCAACAGCAGACCACAAATTCCATATTTGACTTTAAAAAGTCAGTTTTTATACTGCAATATACCCAAGTACTTGAGGGTCATTACAGGCACAAGGTAGCCTGATCATATCCACCCCAAAAGCATTTATTCAAGGATTGGTAATACCCAGGCTGAGAACAAGGGTTTTGAAAACGGAACTAGTAAATGTGGCCAGGAACATACCACAGAAGCATGGTTATTGAACGACTTCATGTGGTCATGAACAGACCGAAAGCCCAAAGTATAACTACAGAGGCTTTAAATCCAAAATGATGGATTGGAGGAACGTCTAAACATTGTGCCATTGAAACCTGCAAATCTGCATGTATCGTTCATCGCTAAAGCCAACTAAGGCTGTAGGATGTTTGTGAAATCAGGAGTCCAGGAAAATAATGTGTCTCTCTCTCAGCTTCAAAACCTGTACACATATTTAAGCATATTAATGTCAACAAATGTAATACAACATTTCTAAGATAAAAAAGGTTTCTACAAAGACTAATTTATTACTTTTCATAATTGCACAGGAGTCAAGATTACATTTCAGCGCAAAAGTAATGGTAATAATAAAACTGCAGATGCACACAGAGCATGTAGTGTCCTGGTTTCCAAATAGGTATGGGGACGAAATCCTTCTTTGCCAAATCATTCTGAAAGAGATAAATAGAAAATCCCAGTAAAGTTTTAAAGTTTTAATTTTAAAAAACAATATATTTACGGGGAAAGATAAAGTATCCGGACAAAACAGCAGTAGCCATGTTGGTACAGCATAGCAATCCACTGCATACACATATTTTTCTGATGGCACATACATCATTTCAATTAAAAATGATTTGAAATTCAATTAATTTGGAGTAATTTGCCTGTGACTGGGCTGGTTGTACTTCGGTCATCTGGGTACGTATAATTGCTTCATCTGGGTTTCTTTTGGGATCCAAGTTCACAAGTACACACACACACACACACACACACACACACACCCTTACTGTCTGATAAACAACACAGTCAACCCCCCCCCTTGTAATAAAAACTGAGAACTTATCTTATGGTGATTCCAGTTTCTCACCAATGATCCCCAGTGGTCTCTGCTTAAGTGTCTTAAGGTGTGTGTGTGTGTGTGTGTGTGTGTGTGTGTGTGTGTGTTGTAGTTGGGCGCATCTGTTATGGTCTGTATATTGACTTACTGACATAATAATTCACCCCTTGTTTGTCATTTGGGAGCTGGGAGCACTCAGCACTGCTGGGTTCATCCTTCTCATTTTATTAAGGGATTTGTAAACATCGCTTTATGGAAAATATTTGTTTCCCAGCGCTGGTTTGTAATACCAACAAGGAAACATAAAACAAGGGGCTTCAGGAGAATATATTTAGACTTCGGGGCTCCACAGTTTTCATGATGAGGAAACCATTATTAAGACATTTGTTATACTCTGTTCTCAATAAGTGCTGTCCCTCATTTATGTGCATTTATTCAGGCAGTTTAACACTCCTCTGAATAGCAACTGAGAAACAGAGCAGTTTGGCAGGTTTATCAGGGGAAACGCGAGTGTCATGACCCCCCGGTTATGACCCTGGCCTTCTTTATAATATGTGTGTGAATGTCGTTTTTGAGTTCTTTTTTTCCTGTAGGTATGTCTGCTGTGTGCTTGGTGTGTTTTGGTTTTGAAAAGTAGGTGGAAATTAAGAATAAATGCGGCTCATCATGCAAAAAATGTCTACTGTGTTGTTACCAGATGCTGAGATGGTAAAACCTGCTGACTGATGCATACCATATCCTTGGCCTTGTATACAAGTTCTTACTCACCCTCTCAGTTACCCTGGTAGCTTGTGAGCGAAATTTCTCTACCTTAAAGTATATCAAAAGCAGACTCAGGAGAATTCTCTCACAAGAACACCTAGATGCTTTCATGCTGATGGCCACTGAGAAGGACATCCTAACTGCCCTGGATACTGACATGGTGATCGTGAGCTGTTGAAAAAATTGCTCCTCCAATAAGGTTGTTGTGATATATTTCCTTTAATTTGCTTGATTACCATTATTTTCAAGCCAGCCAGCTGACCCTGAGCAGCATTTAGCCAGTTCTATGTCTCAGTGAGAATTGTGGATATTTTAGCACCTGTTTTTCTCTCTAGGCTCTAGGCATGTGATGTGAGGTAATTTAATCATAACAAATTCAATGTGTGTCTTGCGGAACACACACACACACACACACACACCAACACACACACACACACACACACATACTGCAATAGTGATCAATAGTTGTGATGCTGCTAGGTGCTTGTATTAGAGGCTGGTCGTGTTTGTCTGTCTGTGCATTAGCAGGGCGGCAGTGGTGGAGTATACAGGGGCCCAGTTTAGGTGGGCCAGTCAGGATAAAAGTCCAGTGCCAGCCATTTTTTTGTCCCAGTCCGTGCCTGATTCAGGTACATCATATTCATCAACCCTGTAATTTCTTCATCATTTTTGTAACTCTGAAACCTCTCCGACTAAACAGTACACACTGTAACCACTGGAGGGCTGAGTGAACAAAAACTAGTTATTTTTTTCCATCTAAATGATACCACTGTGTTTGAGACCAGAGTTCTTCATGTGTGAAAACATTTTGACCCGATCTGATAGAGACCACTGGAAAAACTACCCAAACCTTACATGCGTAGATTCATTTCCAAAAAAACAGACCCAATCCCAAAGAGACCAAATGAGGAATCTGAATGAGTCTGAAACATGTAATTTTTCCTGTTATCATGCTATTCGTCTTGTTTTTCAAAAACTTGTTTGTTTGAACTGCTTACTCCAAGGCTGTGTCTACCAGTCAAATTGTTATGTTTAGATTTGAGATTTTTTGTTAGAGGTTATGGTTTATGTTAGGTCCATAGTTGAGCCTTGATTTCGGAGGTGCGACTAAAAAATCCTATGGTTGATACATGCAGTTCTGTCTCACTTTTACTGTTAATTTAACGCTGCTACAGGACCACTACTACATCATCCCCACAAATCACCAAATCTCTCACTGCCTTACATTCTGGGGAAGCAAATTGCTGAGAACAACAAATACATTTTATGCCCACACTTCTCTGCTGGTACACACAAGAAAACAGATTTTTCAGTTTTATTTCCTCCTACAGCCAAATATGTTTTTACTTCACATTTCAGCAGCCATTATAAATGGTGAGCTGGCTTGTTACTGCCACACAAGAGACATTAAAGGGGACCTATTATGTTTCGCTTATTATCTGTCATATATATAATTTTAAAGTGTTGGATGTTCATACTAAAATGTTTCCAAAAATAAGCTAAACATATGTTATAGCAAAAAGCTCAGGTTTCAGACTGCTCTGAATATTTGTTTTCCAACGGTTCTGGTTCATCTGCTCATGTTCAGGTTCAGGCACAGCACCCCCACGAAGTACAGCGATGCACCCATCCACCTGTCTCACTCTTTCTAAGTTATTCAACCACAAGTTTTTGGAGGTTGTTCAAAATGTCTTGCAGACAGTGCTTTTTGGTTGTGAAGGAAAGTTAGTTTGTTTCTTGGTGAACAGATGGCTTTAGATCGCTGTATAATAACTGCAGCTTCTGTTAGTTATTTACTCAGTTAACCGTACAGCTAGAGGTCCCATTAGCTAGCTGACTCTGCCTGGAACTGAAAACCTTCTCCTCCCAGCTGTCAAAAGCTCCTGTGCTAGCTATGTAAACATCAACACTCCTCCGGTGCTGGAGCTCCCAGTCCGGGCAGATACAGCTATGCTAATGTGGCTTACCGATCTAACATAGTGGATACTTTAAAGACATCTGTCTTTTAGGAAACTCCATAAATCACTGAGAGTTGAGGCAGAGCAGCCGGAGGACATCCGAGGGAATAAAGTTAAAAAAGTTGTGTGTTTTTGGACAGTAACCAGTGAGGCCCGGCGCTCGCAAACTCTGCTCTCTGCAGCGTCAATCATTTTTCCAACCTAATTCTTGTCTCATTTGTGGTCTGATAGACACTACATTCATCAAATTCAGTGTCCCGTATATCTAGTTTCCAAGCTAAGTTAATGTAACGTTCGCTGTCATATGCTGTCAAGCACACCAGCAAGAGGGTGAGGTGTGTGGGTGGTACTCATCTCACAAGCACTGGGTGCTGCCCCTTGGTTGGCTTCCGGACGCTGGCCAATTGGAAGAAAATGGGCTTTTAGGGAGGGGGCCCTTAAAGAGACAGGAGCAAAAATGGCTTCTTTCAGACAGAGGTAAACTGAAGGGCTGTATAATATATGAATATGATTTTTTTTTTTTTTTTTAAACTGTGAGTCATACAAAGCTATTGTAGTGGAATCACAGAATACAAATATAGAGCTAATAGGTCCCTTTAAATGTATGCATGTTTACACCCTGTAATCACCCGTGCAGAACTAATACCACACCAGTCTGAAGTCAGACAATCAGACCTAATTTTCCCCATGTGTCAAATATGTAGAGAGCAGCTCCCTCCAGATTCATTCAACACTTGAAAGTCAGACATAGCTCATAAATCAAAGTTTAGTTTCAAAACTTTTTAGACCTTTAATGGAGATCTCACTTTGGATGTGTTTGTGCTCACTGCCCCCTGCTGTGGGTTCCAGTCCTGTTATTTCAGTGCCCATTAGAGAAATGGTGACCACTTATACAACAACACACACACACTTTCACACCAGGAAAGGCTTACACACACACGCACACACACACATTAAAGCAACACCTACGCATGAGTTCACACACACAGTCGGAACTAAATGTTGTACATTTGCTTCCTGTAGCTGAAGTCCTCTCCAGCAGTATGGCAGCTTGCTGGTTATCCACTGTCCTGTGACTGGAAGGTGACCAGTTTGTGTAGAAGGGTGTAGAAGGGAAAAGCATAAGCGAAACCAGATGCAGCAAATTCAAAGACATAATGAAATGAATTCAGACAGTAGATACTTACATCCATGATACAAGGTCATGCAGAACCTCATCTCTTTCATGGAACACAAGACACTGGTTTATTGTTGCCTTCTGAAATGACAGTACAGTATTTTGTTGCAACAAAAAAACAAAAAAGAACAACCCAAATGCATTCACACTATTTCTGTTTCTTTCCTGTTTGTTATAGGGTAACTGCATACTAGTGAAATTTATCCAATTATATGGTTGTATTGGTGCTTGTGTGGCTCAGCTAGCTAGATGGCAGAGAGGACAGCTTTTACGCCATGAAAGTAAGTAACTAAAAAGTGACCTAGTTAACTAGCTACATGTTGAAACGCGATGTACTGTAAGCTATAGGAGCCTGCATTTTATAGTTTGTTTTTTTTTATAGAGGCAGCCATGCCTAATTCCTGGCAGGAGCTAATCGCAGCCATTCTAGACAACGCTTGTAATTCCACCATTTTCTATAATATGACCTCCTCCACTTGCATACCTGTTCCCACTTCCCAATTACACTTGCATTATATATATTGGCCCTTTCCCATCCATTCTCTCACTTATGTGCTTTCCCCTTAGCAGTCCAGCCATCATCTGGACTGCTAAGGTATTCTGCCTGCATGAACCCGTACCTACTTTTGGACCGTCGCCTGATCCCTGACTAGATAAGTTTGCCCTAGTGTCCTTGCCTGTCTGGTACTGACTTTTGCCTGTTTCTGACCACAAGCAGAACTGAACTTTTGTTGGCAGGCTTTTTTGTCACTACTGTAAATAGCACAAAAGAAAGTAGTAACAGATAAGACTCATCTGTCTTGGGTGTTATCTTGCAGATATATATTTGACTGTGTATACAAATTAACAAGGCAATGGTAAGCTTGTGGTAAGTTATTCAAGTCAAATGCCAGCAAGCAAAGTAATAGGACTCCAATTTGAGCAGGAAATGTCAGTATTTTTCCACCCTGGGTAGATGTTTATGGCCTTATTGCTGCATTTGCCCTTTCCTTTTCAGCTTGTCACAGAGTTTCAGTAACTATTTGAACTTGTGGTCAGAGGTTACCAACTGCTCTGAAACAGCCCAATTTCTCACTGTGAAAGATACATTAGTCTCCCCCCGTACTCCCACTCTTATTTTACTGATGTCCTTCCACCATAAAAAAATCGTTACTCCTTTTACAAATAACTTTTGCTTTATATTCAGAAGGAATCATTTATTTACCAAAAAGCACTGACAGTGAATGTTCTTATAGTCTACTCTAAGGGCAGTTTGTTTATTCACTCACATTCCCTCAAAGAGTTCAACCTAGAGAATATCAGTGTCACGGTGCCGAGTGCAGAGACGGGAAAAACAGAGGTGTGTGCCCAAATGATTTATTTAAACACAACGGAAAACTCAGAGCTCACATGAGGTAGTAGCAGGTATGTCCAAACAAAAGTAGCATTCCATCAAATGTAATGTAAATCCAAATATATCCAAAACAGTACATAGCACGGAGCACAAACAACACACTTGACTTACGATGAGAATGCAAAAAAGACTGGACATAATTATTATATAAATACTAAAAGGGGTAGGGGGGTGGAAAGTCTTTGCATAGTCCAGTTTTAATCCGATTTTTTTGTTTCAGTAGCACGGCCTTTAATGCCTTCCATTTTAATAGGGCACATACAGTGCAATTTACATTGATAATGTGTGCACATATGCCCCTTAACATTGTCATTGATTTTGCCTGCTGAAATGACAATCGTCGCTGGTGGATTTTTTTTTTCCAGATAGCTAAGGTTGCCAACAGTCCCGTAAAAAAAATCGGGAATGCTCCCATAAAATATGGAATCATCCAGAAGATTAGAGATAGAAGGAAACACTCCTGCTCTGTTATCCCTCACGTGTCAGATTATGTTCCACTACCTACGATATGCCTGACATCTCTCTCTCTCATTGACCATCCCTTCACTTCCCTGTCATCTCCCTGTCACCAGTCTTATGTAATACTTAATATTCTGACCTTTGTAATGTGTACCCTAAACTGGACCCAAAAAACACGACGGAGCCAGGTACCGTCCCCAGTCCAAAAGGTGAAACTACGGCAAGCCTACATGAACACAGTCAACATGCAGGCCACTCTCTAAAAGTGGCAGCACACTTAACCTTTTGGCACTCACAGCGGAAGACTTAAATGGTAGTGTGAGTCTTTACCTGCTTCATTGTGTCTCGCTTGCTATCTGTAGTAGAAGCAGGGATAGACAGGATGATGTCCATCGGGTGGAGGACATCAACCCAATGCTTGTGCATTCTGTTGACCACAGACTGCTTTGCACATTATCTTCTTCTGCATAGATCTTTGGGCAGCGATGTTGTCAACACAGACACCTGTGGAGCTCAGGACAGGTCCAAAATGCTGGCAGAGGGTGTCAACTTCTATGTCCCCAAAATCCGGAAATGAGTATACAGAAGTCATTTCTATAAGCCATTGCTATTCTAACACAATGGCATATTACCTATTTTAGACACACACTGCAACCAGCCAGCCTGCCTTAATAGTTTTACAAATATATTTATTAAATAATTTTGTGTAAAGTACAATATGTGGGGAACATGAGGTTTCTCATTCAAAAGTCTGACACACTGAACAAGCCTGCTAAGGACGTGGACTAAACCATCTCATTTGGAGTTTGGGTTATGGAGGGTAAACTTGCACAAATCCAATACAGAACAAGCCAGGGCTGCTTACATTACCCTAACACTAAGGTTTCTACTGTATGCATTAGGGTTTCCACCCATCCCTTGAAATACGGAATTTGAATCAATACGGTACGCACAAATTGTCGGCCAGTGTTCTGTGTGGTGCACAGTGGCCTGTCAGATGTGTGACAGCATGTAGAGGCTGTAATGAAAAATAAGCTGAATACACAGCTATGACAATAATAAACATAAGCCAACGATGTGTGACAGTGAGACCACAAAAAAATAGGATGTGAACTGTATTTTATTAACTTATTAAATCAACATGTCCATAACTTATTAACTATAAATAGGCAGCATATGAAATATGTTGAGTTGTGATAGAGAGAGACTGCGTGCATCTGTTCACACTGATTTCAATAGCAGATAGCTTATTATAATATCCAATGGTATCAATCTTAATACTTTCCTGAAAACATGTTATAAGTTACGATATACCACCACTGGCACACCATCGGGCCTGTGGTTGCTGGGTCCCTGAGGGGTGCGGCTCCTGCTGTGGCAGGCGACCCTTGTTTTTCTGTATTGATGGTGGCAACCCAAGTATGCAGTAAGCCAGTTAGCTAGCTGCTTGCAGCTTACATTAGAGTAGATAAACACACAGTATAATCAGTTTGCAAGGTTTAGTGAATGGTCAAATTCCACTATTGAAATTTAAAAGCAATTGTTCCACTGGGTGAAAGTAGTAATTACATCCTTATGTTGCTGACTTCTAGGCCAGGTACCAATAAGTAAAATAACTGCCTAAATCTCAACTCAAAATGAATGCCCAAAAGCTGACATCTTGGAAAGACTGAAAAAATTACATCCATGATGGATCTGCAGATGTGTGTTAATTGTTTTCCTCAGTGTGAGTTTGGCTGTTTTTGTAGTGCAGGTTTGTGTATGTGTGTGTTTGTGTGTGTGTGTGTGTGTGTGTGTGAATTACATCCTTATCTTGTCCTAACAATAACCATGTCTACAATAAGACTTCTCATTCCCACTGTAGGGAAATAGGATTAGTGTACACACACTGACTATCTCTGGCAAGGGTCACACACACACACACACACACACACACACACACACACACACACACACACACACACACACACACACACACACACACAGAGCAGCCTCAGGCTAGTAGCGCTGAGCTAAGAGTTCACAACAGGATGTGACTATTAATGATTTTCATTTTTCTCTTGTTGCACAACAGTGGCTGATAGCATATTACTGGGAAGTCAATAAATAGGTGCAGCCATTTAACCTTTGGACGTGCACAGTCTTATATATGAGATATTAGCTGATTGCCCCTGCTGTGTGCTGTCTCATATATGAGATGCAAAACTCTTCAAAAAATAATAACAGCACATGATGCAACAGTTTGTGTAGGTGTGATCCTGAGCAGAATTACCTCAGCGGCTAGCGCTGCATTTACACATCACAGATATCGGAGAATAAAATAAGTCTTCTGACAGCTGCTTTTAAAAGTATGAACAGCAGATTGAGGCATGTGACCTGAAGGGCTGAAGTGTTGAACTATGATATCTTATGAGATCTTATTTGCATGAAAAGCAGTACAGACTTGTTATCCTTATTTTGAGTCTGGTTAGGAAGCTTTTCAAAATCATGTGGCAACCTATCCAGAATTAAAAAAAAACTATAATTCTATCATATAGTTGCCTTCAACCAAGTCACAATTTTTTTTCCCCATCCATTGCATTCAATGCATATGTAAGCAGGGCATCAGTGTCCTCTCTTTCTCTTGTCAAAGCTTTTTAGTTTCCACCAGGAGAGGGTTCTTTGAAGACAGATAAGGGGTGGGCACTTTAACTGGGCTCCAGGCCCCTCTGCCAATGTGTTTTTTGTATTATCTTTCACCACTGTGACTTGTTTCTTTTCTATTTCCTCCCTCACATGTGTGTCTTGGAGTATTATCTGAGTGTTTTTGTTCTTGTGTGCCCCTCATTGAACTATATACTGTCTGCAACAAAGTGTTTTTCTGCATTGTGATTGTAGGTGTCAGTGGCACATTATGTGGCCTATCCTACATGCTGTGCAGCTTTCAGAGAATCCCCAGCCCTGTCATAACTTCCTCAGTTGCATTTTGTGTGGTCTACTGTCTACTGGAGTGAAATCATTAAATATTTTACAATATTTCAAGCCCTTACCTTAATGTTGGGTTACTGGTGTGCATCTGGCCCTCTCACCTTATGCAGTATGTTTGCCTCATGTCTCCCCCCCCCCCCCGCATGCTCGCCTCCTTCAACTCACCCTCACCCCGCTGAGAAGGCCCACCTCACAGTTTGAAAAACTCTGCTGTAAGTCAACAGAAATTTGTAAATTGCCCAATTTTTTATAAGCCATTTAGTTTTACTGTGACATGTACTTATTTATGGCTGTATTGGATTTAGAGAATTTTAGCTATTTTTTGCATTTGTTTTAATTAATTGCTACGTGTTCCACAGTAATGAACTTGGGTTTTGTGTTTGTTAAGGAGATGCTTGACTCAACTCGCTATAGATAGACATTCTTCATACTGTATATGTTACAATCTATTTATAATTTGTCATCCATATTGTAATTTCATTATGTTGGTCTATCTGTAGCCATCTATTTCCTGTCTGTCCATTCTGGGAGAGGGATCCCTCCTCCGTTGCTCTTCCTGAGGTTTTCTTATCTGAATCAAAGGTCTAAGGACTTGGGGTGTCTTATGTTGTGCAGATTTTAAAGCCCTCTGAGGCAAATTAGTGATACTGGGCTATATAAATAAAACTGACTTGACAAAAAAAAATGCATCCTACTTAACCATAATTGAAACAGTCAGTGAAATATCTCTCATTTTATTGCAGTTTGACTTGTTGAATAATTTTCCCAAAGCCCAACAGCACCACAGTGATTTGTTGTATCTGGCTTGTTATGAACACAATGGGGCTCTATCTTACACCCAGCACAAATAGGTGCACAGCGCAGCACAAGTGTACTTGTTTCCAACCTGACGCCGTTGTCATTTTCACGCCCTGCTCATGCTGTGTAAGTAGCAAATGTACTTGTGCTCATCTGTGAGCCCATGGGAATGATGTCCTTCAACTGAGGTGTGGTCAGGCGCATTTTTTGGTGCATTGCTATCTTGAGGCAGCAGAAAGTTATAGCGCCATTGACAAACAAAAACTGGTCTAAAGTCAGTGGCGCAGGATGCATTGACAGCAGCCTCTCTAATCATTAAAGTAAATGTTAAAACACTATATCAATACAACACACAATACAGAAATCACCTGGAAGATATAGATGCGACCCAATACCAGTTCATGAGTTTATAATAATGCAGCGCAGTGTGGATACATTTCATAGAGAAGATGAGAATAATAATGTGGATCTATCTGTCTGTCTGTCACTATTAAAGGGGTTATCTGTCGTTTTATTTTGATGAAATGAATCACTTTTTTATTGCCTGTGTGTGAAGGTGTTGCAACCTCACATGGTCCACGTGTTTTTCTGTTACCTCTGACGGCTAGTGTGCCTAATCCTACAGCATGTGAAGACTCCAGGTCGGATGTTCTGGGAAATCCCTTGGCTGTGACCACATGCTCGCGCCCAAGCCTCTCGACTGTTGAATCTGTACTGTACACACAGCTACAACAGCGCAGCTACTGAGTTGTGGTCCGCTAAATCCAAAAAATGACCGTCTCCCAGCACAACACAGACTATAACACAAACTCCATGTAAGGATAAAAACCAACAACAAAGTTTTATGTGCTCAAGCCCATCAGGCCAAACGAGAATCCAATCGATGTCAGGTAAAAAATACAGTCAACATCAGAAATGCTTGAATCATGGAGAGGCCTCCACTTTGTATGCTTTTTTTGCTGTATTTTTCCAAGATATGGTCAAACGCTGTTCCCGCCTTTTAATAGTTACAAGAGGTTAAAAGGGAGAAGTACGATTTATTCCCTTTCCATAACATAAAACACATCCTGTAAAATGTAGGCTGTGGATTGTTCCTAATGTAATTTTAGTTAGCTAACACTAGCTAACTTACTACTGAATGTAACGTTGTATAACTCGACTGTTCTGCTTTTTAATGATTGTAATAGTGAACAGAGACCTAGCTGTCATGTTAAAGGCTGAGTGTAGCAGCAGGAAAACTTAGGTGTGGACCCAAATGCAGACTTTGCGAGGAGGATGCAGTTCAAAATAAATTTATTAAGCAAACAAAACAGGCTTACGTCCAGGCACAAGCAGAGCCGTTAAATAAGAGAGTTATGGCACGCTTTGATCTTGCTGCTACACAGTCATGTGGTTCACGTAGCTCTCCATAGTTCCAAACAACTCAGCGCTTCAACCAGTTTCAATGGGTTTAGGCGGGACGGACACCAGCAGCAGCTATATTTACAGCAATTATTGGTAAATATTAACAAAATATGACACTGATTACTGAGTTGACACTTCTGGAGAGAGTTCCACCAAACTTAGATATTTCTTCTGTTCATTCACTTTGCATTTTGTTTTATAACTAATAACATGTCCATTTATAACTTACTGTATACTGTGTGTGTTGACAAATTGTATTTTGATGCTTTGGAAACACTGTTCTTGAAACCTTCATGCCAATAAAGCCCTTTAAATTGAAATTTTTTGTTTAATATTGGAGGGAAGGAGGGCTGCTCCAATAAGGTATAATACATTACAGTATGGATATATTTTTTCTCATGCTTCTATTGTCATAATTACTGACATTCTCATGTTAGGTTATGTTAAGACACATCTAGTAAATATCAATGAATGCCAGAAGCCTGTTTAGTTTAAGTCAAGAAAGAAGTTTTGGTTAACAGTGCAAATATACAAGGCAATATAAAATGTACAAGGCAACCAATTGCATTCAACAATACATTTGATTTATTTTATATCTAGGGAGGATAGGTAAGTTTTCCTTGAATGTGATGTCTTCAAAGAAGCTCTTTTGATTTCCAACAGGAAGAGAAAGATGTCAGAAAGCAGGCCAGAAAAGGAATTTGTGTTTACAATAGCGATTACATTCTTCCAGTTGTAGGATGATCTTGAGACCTGGTCGTGAGGTTGTGAATCAAGAATCAGTGAAATGCTTCATCATACAACAACCTGACCATCACTAGACATTACAACACATATTGCCGTAAAATGAACTTCTGTATCAATAATGTGAAGTCAAAATATTAATAATATTTCTTGTTTCAATGACTAGCCTATACACTCAACATGTAACACTAACACTGCCACGTCATCATTTCAGACAGTGAGGGAGGAAGTGAGGGAAGAAAGGACAAGGAAGGTGAAGATTGTGAGGAAACTGAGAGGAACATACCATGAATGAGCCAGGAACCACTGTGAAAAACCTGAGGGAGGAGTTAGACAAAGTGATCAGACAGGGAGGGCAGAGGGAGTTCTAAAACAACAGAAAAATATGAATGCTATCTTAAGGGGGAAAAAATGTAGCCATGGAAAAGAATTCATTTTTTTTTAATCAAGAGTAAGAGGGGCATGGCATGGGGAAACACCACAGTCAAAAAGGCCATAAAACTACATTTTACCACAGGCTCAACGGGCTACCGACTCCTTCAAGACATGGAGATTCCTCTCCCTGACATCTGAACCCTGCAAACAAAACTGTAGAATAGAAAGATGGAAGCAAGACTGTCAGAGGAAGTGTTTGACATGCTGAGGCTGAAGGTAGAAGGCCTGACAGAGATGGAAAGGGAATGTGTGCTGACTGTGGTTGAGATGGCAATAACACCACAAGTGTGGAGCTGCACCTAGGAACAGGGAAGCTTTATGGAGACATGGCATTACTCGGCCACATAGGAACAGCAACACATGCGCGTATTTTTTGTAGGCAGGGCCACTACAGTGGCAACTCCACTAATGGGGCAAACTACAAGCCTATAATCCTCAACATTATTGACAAGGCAGCTTCCTTTAGACTTTAAATCAGGCAATGTGGAAGGCCTTTGGAGTGGATTACAATCTAACATCTGTCCCACATCCTGCATGACCAGACATGCGGATATATTTCATGCCAGATGTCCCTCATCTGGTTCAGAACTTGAAGAGTGCCCTGGTTGGTGGACAGACATTTCTGCGAGCTCCATCAGCCTGGTCATCGCTCCACTCTCCGCTCAAAATCTGTCCTGCTGAAAACAAACAAAACAACAACACACACACACATATAGTTGATTTTTGACGTCTTTGCAAATTAAATCTCAGCTGTTTGACAGCTGGAACTTGAGGCTTACTTTATCTAGGTTCATACACCTGAAACAAACGCCTGTTCATACATTCCTTTACACACAAGGGACTGTTAGATTAAAGTCCAGTGTGTCACCAGCAGTGTATATGTGCTACTTTCATCAAAATTCTGAATCACTATAGTATCACGTTTTTACCTTTATTAGTCACAGGAAGCCATTAACATGAGGAGTTGTGTGCAAAATAAATCTCGCTAGATACAAGCTAGCCATGTTATCTAGCTGTGATAGCTAACTTACTGTTCAACGTAATCACATGTAACGTTACTACTACAGCGGCAACTAAGTACTGCTATACTGAGTTACAACAAATCTAATAACCAAAGATAAACAATGTACGCTAAATAACTAAAAATTAAATACAGTACATAAATATTGGCAAACTGACATCTTGGTATGGTAACGTTAGCTGGTTAATTGTTAATGTTGCTCATGTTAACGTTAGCTAGCTGCAATTATAAGTTAATATCTTCCGATATACCATGACTATAGTTGGCTACATAAAATACCACTATTGACTACATTCATGAGAGGACAGCTGATGAGTTAAAATGTAAACAAATGCAGTAATTTCATCAACTTACCAGGCAGTGTACTTCAGAAACACTGAAATGAACGGGGCTCAGCGCTGGAACTAATTAGGGCCCATGTCCACCAAAGCATTTTTTGCCACCTGAAAAAGCCAGCTGCTCTTCTGAAAATGGCCAGCAGGAAGCGCTAGAGGGCATTTTGAGGTGCAGCGTTTTTTCTGACTGCTTTGGTTGCTATGATACATTTGTTGCAAGTAGTTCTACCTAACTTTACTGGATGAATAGTCTGATGATGAGTAGAGTACTTGCTCTGGCCCTTGCTCTGTATGAAGAGAAGGCTGAAGCAGGCAGAGAGAGAGGACGGACATGAGATTTTGTGGGCGAACAAACATCTCGGCGAGTACCACCTAGTCCAAGAGCTGAGGTTCGACAAAGCCTGGTTCCAGGATAGTAACCGTTGCTACGGTGTGGTATTTGTCCCGCCACTCCTCTACTGTGATTGGACAGCTGAGTAAAAAGTGACAGTGACGAGCACAGCGTTTTTCCCAAAGTTGAAAAATTTTCAACTCTTGGCTCTTCAAGCTCAGCGCCTCGTCACGCTGCTGGCGTTTTTACCAGCTTTTAAAAACACAGTGCTCCCATTGGAATGAATTGAAAATTGAACTGAAACCAAATTAACCAAAAACACAAGCAGACAGATCCATGAACAAAAGTACAAAAAACAGGTAGAGGTTATAAACTAAATATCGAATGAACATGAGTAACAGAACAAGAACAAAGCTAGATGAGAACACCAGACACTGACAATAACTAAATAAAACAGGAGGGACAATACTCAAGAATGGACAAGACATAAATTACTAAGGACAAGGAATGAGAGAAACAGAAGCAAATAGCAAGACATATGAAACAATGGCAAAAACTAGAGACACACAGGTAAAAATTACAACTCAACCATAACACAAAGCTAAACTTACAACACTAGCCTGCTTTAGAGGAACAATGTTAATCCTTAAAATCGTTGTCCTTTGTCTCAATCATCAGGTGATGCAGTGGTTCACTTTTACTCTGTGATCAGTAGGCTTTAGCTTCTGTCTTTATTTGTTTCGTATCGGTTTGACAGCCTGAATGCAACATCTGTCTCCTTTCTGAGATTGCTTTTTTGTTTTTCACAAAAATGACACAATATTTATCCAGGGAGTGCAGTTATAGACAGTGACAGTGCTGTGATTAGTCTGACAGATCCGACAGATTGTCTGACTTAGCAACAGTAACTAAGGGGGGCGTGGCTTCAAAAAGGGTGAATTGGACAAGTAAACTAACATTACTGCAAAGCATGGGAAATATATTGTGATTTTGTACTTTAGTTGGCTCAAGTTAGATCTTGTGCAAAATAATATAGTTGTATGGCTTTTGTATGACATTTCTTCACCAGCTAACGAGATCCATATTACTATCCTGTGTAACACGGGTGTTATGCCAGTGTTGATTTTAGCCTGCTGGAAATGATGTAATGGCACAAAACAAATGTGGATGGATTTCAATATACTAGTCTAGTGATGCAGGGCAGGGGAAGCCAGCTAATGTTAGGACAGATCTGAACTGATGTATCATGTCTGTTAAATGTAGTCAGTGTAACATTATCATGTAATGAGCATGGATTAGTTCAACCTCAAGCTGATAAATATATTACTGTAACGTTGCAGTGGGAGTTTACCTGAGTTTCCAGCATGTTGTATGAAGCTGTCTCCCGGTGTTTTGGCCTCTGTGTGTCCGATTCTGCTCGCTCATGATTTCAAGCATGTGTATGAGCACACGCCTGTTTGCAATCTTAGATGCACTGCTAGTGTTCGCTAAAAACTACATATAGCCCCTTTAACAGAGACTCCAGTCTGCAGTGTAGTAACATAGTGTAGTGTAGAATTGCCCCTGGTGGCTGTTCCACCAATGTATGAATGTGTGTGAATGTTAGTTTCTGTTTGAGCACTTAGGCTCAGTGTATGAATGTGTGTGAATGGTAAATGCAGATGTAGTGTAAAAGCGCTTTGAGTGGTTGAAAAGACTAGAAAGGCGCTATACAAGTACTGAGCATTTAGATGTAGTCTGCATCTGTAGCATAACATAAGGCTTTGTGGTTAAAGAAAGTCTATACTCTCACACTCACTCTTTTGCTCATCCGCATTAGCGCTCTCTCTGCAGTGAGTCTGCATCACACTTTTTTATTTATTTGTATTTTATTATGGTTTTAATAAAGTGCCATTCATGCTCCATTTAAATAGCAGTGCGCCAAGATACAAGCACACCTGGTTTTTAAAGCGAATGGGAGATGATTGGTTTATAGCATGTTATGCCCAAAACACACCCATGATTAATTTAGAGACTAAGTAAAACACCATGAACCCTGCACCTGGTGCACCGACCATTTTTTCTGCCGTTAAACTAGCAAAAGTGGATTCCGACACGCCCTAAATGCACCTGCGGCATGTACTTCACGCCGTATGCTTAGATCATTAAATTAGGGCCCAAAGTCACATTTAGGACGTAAGGCACACCAAAATCTACTTAAATTGAGAGCATGGCCACAGAAATGTGCAATTAGCATGATTTACAGCCTTTTCTGTGGTTAGATCTCACCAGATCCTCCCTGTTATATCTGATTTAGAGAAATTTAAACACAACAGTGTTAAAGGATTTGAGGAAATATGAGTACTACTGCATCACACTCGAGCTGTATATGTAGACACTAAAATCTAATTTCTTAATTTAAAATCTAATGGATAAAAAGTGTGGTTTTATATCATAAAGACATGAACAGGATGCAAACATAAGACATGGAAGAGTGCACTGTAGCCATAATTGGAGTGGCTCCATTGACAGATGTGAACTCCCAGCTGTCCGCTGGACTGAGCGCCAAACAAATAAGCACCAGCAGACAACTAGCACGGATCAAATAATGGATCCTTACAGCTGCGTAAAGCTTGCCTACTTATTTTGCTGATTGCATGCCTTTTTCAAATCAGTCTTACATAGATTTCATAAAAGTTTGTGGAATGCACAAAGCCTGGCTCATCTTCTGGGTATAAGTTTTTGTTTTGTTCTCCACCCAGAAATGGACATCAAAATACAATAGACACATTTTTTGTGTGTCATCTAAAAATGTAGCTTATAAGTAACTAGTTAGCGAGAGTGGACAGTAAATAAGTACATTTACTATATAGTACTGTACTTAGGTACAAATTTGAGGTACTAGAGTATTTTCCTTTCAAACCACTTTATTTAAATACATTTATCGGACAGCATTTCTCACTATCTTTCAGAATTTTTACATACCCAACAATCGACTAATGGAGAAAATAATCAGCAGATTAATCCATAAGGAAAAAGTTTTTTACACTCTGATATAGTTTTGTTCAAATTGAGTGCCACCTCAACCAATTACACTGTAAAATCTTGCTTTTACATTATTGCATGAGTGCAAATTTTGCTGATTATACTTTACTTAGGTAACGTTTCAATGCAGGACTTTTATTTGTAACACAGTATTTTTACAGAGTGCAGAACATTTTCTTAAATAAGGGATCTGAATACGTCCAACACTGCCAATTAGGCAACAAAAAGAATGGATTATAAAAACTTTGGTCACACACCACATCTACTATTGCTTCTTCCTGCTTGTGCCACCTTCATTAATCATTTCATGGTGGGAAATCTCATTTAGAACCCAGTTTAGCCAAAAAATATGAATTTGTATTTTAAGGTGTCTTGTGGAAACAAATCACATTACAAATACCGTTACTTTCCTCGTGTCTGCAATCACTTTAATTATTCATTTTATTAGAACTTCATTCATAACTTTGTTGACCTAATTTGTATTATAGTATTGCTTGATCCGTGTCTCCACGGATCTGGATGCGGATCCTTCAGCAGATGTTTAAAGGTAATGTTGTAGAAATAAGCAAGAGGCAGCTAGATTTTTGGAAGAATCCATCTGAAAACATTCCACCCTCTTCCTCCAGGCCTCCTTCCAAAGTCACTCCCCCAAAACACATTTTTATGCGCATTGACTACACAGGCAGATTGTGCACAGGGAGGTATTTAGACAGGCAGGTAGGCATGCTAAGGTATGATTGTTTACAGTCCTATGACAGACACAGATACAGGATTATTTTTTTTAGTGGAGTTGCCACTGTAGTGGTCAGGCCTTCTTCCTTCAGCTTCAGCATTTGATGTATTGATTGCTGTCGGCATTTCAACAAATGTTTTTAAAACATGCTTCTGAAATAACTTTAAGTCATATGCTTACATCATGATTAATTCCCAAAGTACTTACCATACTAAAAGTATAGAGCTGAGAGACCTTTGGCCAATTTGATATTTAAGAATCTGATAAAAATGGATTGACAGATATTAATTTTTTAACAAACGCACAACATAAACATAAAGGTTAAGGATCCCTTAAATTAGCTAATTAAAGAATTGTATGTGCTTAGCAGGAAATTCATATGTTAAGATGTGCTAATCTTGTGTGTAAAAACATTATTTCAAGATCTAATATGCAAGTCTTGCATATGACTTGTTCTTTTTCTGTTGTGTGACAGACGCTAACTGTGCTTTTCCCTTCAAACATCTGAAATAAATAAGACAGAGGATTGAATAATGCATTATTGTACTGTGTAGAAGTCTTACATATCTTATTACATGTCTTGTTTTTTTGTTTTTTTCCCCAATGTGCTTCATCTCATTTGGTCTGACCAGTCACTGTTTGGCAGGGAAATGTCTGAACACAGGGCTCTAAGCTGCAGCTAATACATGCATCAATATTAATACTGGCGAGTAAGTCAAAGTAGTGTACGACAAGAAATCCAAACTATTGCTGTAAAACTTTTGTTTACTATTGATCTACATTAGAAAGTGCCTGATTATTATTATGCTGTTGCAGATTGTTTAGTAAGGTGACAAACAGGAAACTTTAGCTGGCTATAATTAGAGTCACTGTGAATGATCTCTTTAGATTTCCAAAATCATCAACAATAATGCAAATTCTGCCCTTACTAGGATGTGGACATGATGGCTACCTCGGCAGATAGCTAACAGGTTCTTTAATAAACATCCAGGAGATAGCAGGTAAGTCTAGGATGTTTACTGTCAGAAGCACTATGAAAGTGAAATACAGAAAAAAAAGTAGTAGTAGCAAAAGTGTATGGATTAAACAATGTGTTTGTGATGTGTTTGCTGCTTCAGCGTTAAGTAGCAGTGGTTAGCATGCCCAGCTAACTAGCTTACTGTCTACGGTAGTATTGGAATGTTACCTCCAAGAAAAAAGGCCCTTATCATTAGCTAACTTGGTTACATTAATTTGTGGGGTTATGAAAATCATTTTTAAAAGCCCTGCTCATAAGTAGCACATTAAGTGGGCAGCATTTCCACACAGGAAGTCAGTCCTGGATGTTATGATAGTTGGCAGCTCTGTCTGCTCCTTATCGGATAGCAGGAAGTTTACACAGCTGCGACCCCTGACCATGTTACGCAATGGGATACTATGGAATGGCGTATAAATAGCATGCCACTTCTAAGGACATGTCAACGCATTTTAAGCTTTTCTTATGTCATTGCAAATGAAATTACAAATAAAATGACTGTTTCTGCACAATAGAAGTCTATGCAGTCTAAAATGGCATGTCCTTTGTCAATGTCAATGCTAGCATCGTTAGCTAGCTAGCTACTTAAACTTTAACGTAGCTAACGCTATGTCGCAAACGTTAGCAACGATGTAGCATGGTAATTTATGTAACGTAGCTAATGTTAGCAACGTTGTAGCATGATAACCAAAAGCTAATGTTGTGTAATTATGATATTACTCGTCTCCTAGGTAAGGGACCAACTTACTAACCACCCGACCACCCCTCCGCCACCTTAGTGATGAACATTCATGGCTATTTATATCTTACACATGCTGATTTTACCGGTGATAGTACGGGTAAACTGGCACGCCATTTCTGCACAGTAAAACGTGCAGTCTAAATGGCATGAAATGACACGCGAAAAGCAAAAACTGTGTTAGAATACCACGCCAAATGACTTAACAAATCGGCGTGTTATTCATACGCTTTTTGATGATACCAGGCTGTTACCCGAGATATTAGGCCAACTTAGGCATTACGTTTGCCAAACATATTAGTCATCCTCATCCTAGAAGTCTTTTCTTCTCAGCTAAGCAGCCGAACAGGGTTATGTTAGAACAAATTAGGTGCCTGATCTTTAATTTTCCTCATCATACATACATGTTAACTTTTTGCCTTGCATGTCGCTTTAGCCTCAATGTTTTTATACAATGTCATGTATGTAACCATAAAGTTCATATTTAATGCAAAATTTAGACCTCCTTCTAAAAGCTTCTCCTTTTAAAAGGATAAAACTGGAGATGGGGTTTTCATTCAACTCATGGAGCTAGCCTTAGCTTAATAAGCTAGCTACAGCTGTTAGTCTGCCAGCGACAGTTGTCATTTTAGCTGGTTAGAAATGAGAGAGCTGGTTGTCCCAAAATGATTAAGAATTTTCTCATGGATATTGTATACTGAATGTGCTGTGAGGGGATGGACAGCTTGACCGCTTTGGCGACAGTAACTAAGAGGGGTGGGGCTTAGTGAGGGTCAATTAGGGGCTGGATTAAACAGATGTGGAAGTTGTGGGCTAAAAAGTTAAATTGTCCTAATGACGTGTTGTTCAACTTGAGGAAAGCCTTGAGTTCATTGATCATTGATTTGTTGCTTCCATATGTCTAACTTACTCCCACCTCTCTGCTGATCTCTTTTATTCTCTCTGTATTTCTTTTGTGCTTGTCTCTAATTCTCCCCTTCTCATCTCTCCTCTCCTGCCCGCTATAATCCAGCCATCTAGGGATGCTCTGGACAATAAAGCTGTCTGAAGTCAATCTCGCCTGATAAACCAGCTCTTCCTGCTTTACAGCCAATGGAGGACGGCGCTTCACTCCTGGTCCTTTTCATTGGAGGGGTTCCAGGGAGTGTTTGGATGCTGTTTTGTATATCAAATCCCACTCTGGGAAATGGGCTTACAGTGCTTGACATGCCATGCCAAGTACACAGGCGTGCGTGTACACACTGATCACATGCACACACATATGCATGCACAGAGGCGTTTTGCAGCATTTAGTACTTTATGCCAAGTACACAGGCACATGCTTGCTTTTGTACACACACACACACACACACACACACACACTGGATCATTTCTATAAGAACACATAAGCTGGGCACATAAACTACAGTGATTTACGTGTATAATAAAATAATAAATAGCACATCAGGAAATATTTTAGCGACAATATGAGGAAATTAAAGAGCCGAAAATGACATTTTTCAACAGTCTCATGGCTGATGCATGTGAGCAAAGTCTCCATATTTTGATGTATTTGTCGGCATACTTGTGAGACTGTTTGTGAACTATGTATGCACGTACACCAGCATTTTGTGTGTGCATGATGGATGTGTTTCATTTTCTCAGTGAGCTGCTCCTTTGGTACAGTGGATCAAACAGCCACATACACAAACAACATGGACAACAAATAAAATGAATAACCAAAAGGCAACCACACTAACAATATCAGCAACAAGAGCAATGACAATAACAAAACATCACAATCATCATTAGAGTCAATGATAAAAGCACAACGGATGATGGCTAAAATGATCAATAGTTGTTACAGCTATACATGGATCTGAAAATGGTTTATACAGGTATTATTAGGAGGTTTTGTTGTTTTAACCAATGTATAGTTTGTCATCACCTAATGAGGATTTAACTGGACATCATACTAAATACAAACCCTCTTCCGAGCCTGTGTTGGTGCCAGTTAAGTGGTTTTAACTGAAAGCCTGCATTACAAGCTGGGGGTTTGAAATACACTGGTTTTTACCGGGTTAGAGTAGCCTAAAAAATTAGATCTAGTTGCATTAGTTGCATTATTGGGAAGTTAGGGATCCATTGTTTTTTTATGTATGATCCATACTAGGGACTAAAAGAAAGGATATGTTGGCCTCCTCATTGCAAGTATCCCAGTTATAGTGAAGTACAATACTACATGTTTGGTTTCCCTTTTTAAAAACACCTTGATTGTTGAAAGGTTAAAAAACACACCCACAGTTACTTAAATAATTTTTGTGTGATTGGCAGCCGATATTACTGAACGTGCAATAAACATCAAAATATGATGATCTGTTTCTATGACAACAAGCAGCCCAGTGTCCGTGTTACACCAGTGAACATGCCCGAAGTCACAACTCCGGGGTTTCATTCAGTGTCACTCTTGAAAGTGTCGGCTTTTAAATCAGTCACTCTCCCCTTACCAGCTCACTGCGCTTAAACACAGCATGCATCAGTCTTCTTTTCACTGCAACTCTGCATCGCGGTGCAACATTATATATTTATTACTTTAAAAAGTAACAGTCTCACAGTCTCATACTGTGATGGTTAAACTTTGCAATCAATCCACTGTTCACCTGTGTGCCGAACCGTGCAGAGGGAGTTGTGTGAGGGGGGGGGGGGGGTTTTAGGACAAAAAAATTATGTTTCAAAACATCCCCCACTGCGTTCTTTTTACAAATCACACCTTGTTATAGCCTCAAACAGATAACATGGACAAAAAGAGGATCCATATGAGGATTTGTAAGTATAGCGCGGGTGGTTGAGAGACAGAGAGAAAGAGGGAAAGAGGTGTGCGAGTAGCCATTTCCTGTGAGCTAACTATTAATAATGACACGTTTTTAATTTTAAATTAATTTACAAAGAAAGTTTTCAATAAAGGTTTTTTATTTCATGAAAAATTCCACCAAAAAATTATTGTTGTAGTTATTACACTACTATACCACCATTACATTTTTCCTGTCGCGCATCCCCTAGAGGCAGCTCACGCACCCCCAGGGCTTTCTCCTTTCCTCATCACCTGACCATCACAACCATCCTCACACCTGTTCTCACTTGGCTCATCTGATCTGCAGTTCCCTGAGGTGCATTCAGCCTTGACGAAACCTAGCAAATATGGTTTATATACATGCTGCTGATGATTGGGTAACACCTCTGACACACCCACCAAATGAGAGAAAATGCACTTCAGAGCCCGTTGCGCACCATTGCACACTGTTACGAGGAAACAAGGTATTCAACACAGAAACTGTAGCAAAACTGTGCACACCGTTTTCAGATTGAACACGTCCCTTTCTTTCCCCGCCCACTTTCTCACCTGTATCTCATTACCTTTTTAGTCACTCTCTTTAGGTGCATCTCAAGTCTCTTAGTTGTTGTTTCCTCGCTCCTCGCTTGAACTGTAAGTTGTTCTGGTCCGCTGTCTTGCAGACTGTCCCAAAGCTCTTATTTGTGTTCCAAGGAGTGATGAGCAAGGATCGTGTAAATGTAGGATACATGAGTGCATCCTTTGCGGAAGTCTTTTACTGACCGACACGCCCCGTTATTGGGTAGCCATTATATTGATTGGACGCTGCAGCTGATTGGACTGATCTGATACATCAGACGGATAACACATTAAACTCAAGTGTATCACTGCAAAGTTTTATATTTGATTTGTTTTATGATTCACTATCTAGTTAAAATGTGTGTCTATTGTAGGTCTGGACAACAAAAGCACTACTCAGCTTTCTTTATTTATTAGAAACATTTTTCTTTCTTTTATTTCCCCCATTATCTTTTATTATGGAGACAAATAAAATCAGAGAGAGTCGGAGAGTCTGTCAGCAGGAAACACTTTTTATATAATTTATCCTCATTTCTATTCAGTCACATGTGAGGCTGATCATTTCTGTGTTTAGTCAAAATAGACGACAAGAAAACAGTAAACAAGTACGGAGCCGGACAAGTCACTAAACTGCACTAAAGTCTCTAATGAAGCAAGCAAAGGAAAAGAAAGCCTGCACATCCAGCCATCTTACCTACTGCTTCTGATGAAAGCAGCTGCGGTCTCTGCGAGTAAAATCTGCTGATGAAAGTATGAATGAAAGCGCTGCTGAGCTAAAATAAATTGTTTAATTGATCCATCGGTGACAAGTGATGTCAGAAGAGGAAATAAACAGAAAGCCTAACACTGAGCGTCAACTTTCATATGAGTTACATCATTTCAATTTCCCCAGAAACATTTAGCCTAATAAATCCAAATATACAGAAACATACAGAAACCTATAATTACTCATGTGCAGGTGTTTGTTAAACAGGTAGGCTAACAGCTGTAGAGAGAATCAAGAGAACTGTGAGACTTTATAATTACCAACACAGTGCACATGTGGGCAGACACAAACTCCATCAAAAGTCTCTACAGCTGTTAGAGCCGACTGACAGCTGATCCAGCTGTGATCAGCTGCTGGTGACATCGCTTCACGTGATGGAGGAAAGGACGTCTCATGTCTCTAAAAACATATTTCCTTGTTCCTTCTCTCCTTGCTTGGTAGTCCCGCCCACCGGAGATGCATGGAAAGACGCAAGGAAAAGACACAAGTGAGGGAAACGTGGATGCAATTAAGAGACTTGGGATGCACCCTACATGTACCAGTCAGGGTGCAACATTAGCACCAACCATCAGCCAAATGCTGGTAAAATCTGGAAATGGATAGTAGATTTACATTTCTCACCAGCCAAAAAACAATGCACCCTGATAACGGTACACTTGCATTGTTCCCATGTCAGATTGTTGTAGTTGCAATGTTGCCAACTCACAATTTGTCTTCACTTTCAAGCCACCTGAATCTGCCTGTCTCATGCTTGCGTAACTGTGCCTGTCTGTAAACCTTTTTATATCAATAAATCACTGAAATTAGCCTGTCTACATCTGGGTCCTAGCCTGTGTTACCACTCTCTCTTACTGTAAGGTGTGAAGCATTGCTTACCAACTTTTTTTCTTTAGCTCTTTAACATGAAGCATGTCTTCATATGACACCTCAGTGTATCTCTAAAGGGGAACACATCAGTACTACTGTATATGTGAAAAAAAGAATAAACCCTTTTGTGTCTAAAGAGGGAGCCGCACAAAATCTGATAAATTACCTCACTTGGGTCGGTGTCAGTCTGGGCTGTAGACAACAATAATTTTGATACTCTTTTCCTAAACTGCCCACTGTGAGTCCAGTGTTATAGAAATGCTAAATCTGTGGAGTACACTAAGAGTTGAAAGCACTTATATAGAAGAGTGAATTCCCTTGTCAGACTGTTTCATTTTGTATAACTTTTAGGGAGCCAAGGGGTAAAACTAAATACCATTTCACAAGATAATTTTTTTTATCATTTGCATTTGCATGTGTTCCCTTTGAATCTTTCTTGTAAGACCTTAAAGTAAAGTATTTCATAATGAATGGTTTATTATTCTCAATATGACATTGCCATTATTTGATGTTTTGGCTTTATCTTGTTACTTCTTTAGATGTGAAATGACTCAGTGAATGCAATATTACAGTCCTCCGCTTGCAGGAAACACAGCCGCAAAGCTAACTGCTGAGTTTATGTTGTCAGTACAATGAAATGAAGACATATATTCATCCTCAAATATCCTGATGTGTTGATGAGAGCACAGACCGTGACGGCTTAATGTGAATTCCAATGTATTTCCAGGATATGCACAGTTTGGGATATAAAAGCTGAAAGAAATGCTACTTTATGCACAAGTTAGAATGTCTATGCTAATGCTTTAAAGATTTAGTGCTTTTCTGCATCATAAACATTTCCATTTTGGGAATTTTCATATATAAATAGGGGAAAAAGATTTTACACTGTCCTAACTCAATATATCGTTGCATTATACCATTTTTGAAGTTACAAAACAAATGGAATAGTTATAGCTGGCTTTCAATTTTGTATATTAAAAAAATCTATTTTCACTATTTCAATCCCATACCAGAGCAATATTTTACTTTAATTTACATATACAAGCAGGCACCAGAAATTGAAAAAGTTTTCAGAATGTGACTGAATAAACTTTGAAATGAATGTCATAGCAGTCATTCTCACAGCAGAAGCAGTAATGTGCAGGCATTTGTTAAAAGAGAAGAGTATTGTTGAAGTTATGTCAAAACTTGCAGCTCAGACCATTTTCTTGCTACACAGCAGTTAAAACAAAACAAATCCTGATGAAGCCACTTCTAAGGTCACATAGCTTGAATTTTAACTATAGCAGAGGTTTTCAAACAGAGAGGTGAAAGGAGGGCAGGGAGGGAGAGATGTGAAGCAAAGATACTTTGGTGAGGTGAAAGGGACAAAAGTAAAACATAAATTCACTCAAACTTCTGACTGATTTTCATCTGTAAGTCAAGCTCTTGACTTACTGTATATTATTTGGCTTTTTCTTTAAACATATGAAAGCAGCATTATGTAGGATTTGGTGTGATTTTGGTTTCAGAGTGTATTGTTAATTCTACGTTGTTGTCAATAAGAACAGAGAAAACTAGCAAATCGACAACTTACACAGCCAAACATCAAGCAAGTGCGACAACACAAAGAAAACAATGCTAGTCCAACTGTGTACACAGAAAGAATGCCAGCTCTGCATCTGTCTCACAGCCTTTTATTTCACGAAGCCTCTTGTCACTCTTTTTTTCTCTTAGCTTTTTTTAGCTTCTCCTCTGCCATTAGCTAATGTTATGGGGCTGCTGAGCCCAGTTATGTTGCCCGCTTGCCCGACTGCAGCACGAAACTGGCACCGCTTTCCTGTACAGCTGTTATTTTATGGTAGAAAAGTTACATAAACAAAGCTGGACAGCAACGCAAGACAACTTAATGGAGTTATGTAAACTGAGGTTCAGGAACAGGACCACGCCTCTCTCACTTATTCTACCACCTGCGCTTCATTCAATTCCTCCAATCAACCACCCGTACTTCCCCCTGTGCTTCTCAAATCCAGTCACATGCACTCACGTATATAAGCCGTCTAACCCGTTTTCTCTCCTGTTTCTCAGTTCTCACATCCCTCCCACCCAAAACCTGCTTGTTCACCTCTTTTAATGGGCAGCACGGTGGCCCAGTGGCCAGCACCGTGACCTCGCAGCAGAAGGTTCTGAGTTTAGACCTCGCTCAGCCCAGGCCTTTCTGCACAGAGTTTGCATGTTCTCCCCGCGTTTGAGTGGGTGTCCCCTGGGTGCTCCAGCTTCACTCCCACCATGAAAGACATGAACGCTAAAATCCATAATTCTGCCTAATAATCATTTTGTCTTCTTCTACAACAGGAACCACAGTGGGGTTTTTAAGACCAAGCTGCTTATCGAGACGAGCCCCCACCCTGAATCTCGACCCCTCGGGTTCCTAGCCACTACGGCCACCAAACCCTAAACAACCTCCTCAACCCCTTCATCCCTCAATCCTCGAAACCTTCTCCCCTCGACCCCGTTCATGCCTCTTCTCTCGACCCCTGTTCATCCCAGGTCAAAAAGAAGTGCTCTTAAAGGCACAGAAAATATACTTGAAATTCACGTAGTATGCTTATAGTACATTCATACTTCTAACATGCTAACTACAAGTATATTAAAGATATATTCTCCTGAGCTTTAACATACTTCTCAAAAGTATACTTTGAATAAATTGGTAATAAATATATACTTAATTAAACTTTTAATAAATATGCTTAAATAAAAGTATTTTTTTTTTTACAACATTTTAACAAGTTAACGTGTTTACTGTCGTTGAGAGGGAAGCTAGTTTTGGCAAGAAATCATTTTGTTTCTCAGGTTTCCTTTGTTTTACTTTACCGACTCGGACTTGGAAGGTGGACACCACAGATGTAATAAGAAAAGAAATCAGAAGAGAAGAATATCCGGTCAGCTCCCTGCAGAAGTTAAATGTGAAAAGAGCTAAAGAGGCGTGGCTGGCAAGTACAAGCAGGAGAGGACAGACGCAGATACTGCCGTCTTTCTTGGTAAGTTTATTATTGTTAGCAAGACAACACAATTGTGTAACTTAACTAAAGTTGAGCTCACTCTGGGTTTGGGAATATTTTACTTGGTGGATAGCTCTGGTGTGCATTAGCTAACGCTAGCACAGATTGATATATTTGTTAGCTAACTTTAGTTAGCATTTTAATAGCTTCATAATCGAGACAGCAACTTTCGTCTGCCTTAAACAGTGTTGGGAGTAACGCGTTACAAAAGTAACGCAATTAACGTTACAGTAATGTATTGATTTTTGCTGTAAGGCAGTTTTTAATGTTACTAAAATTTCGGTAATATAACGTTACAGTCTCAGTAACCTGTTGCTGGAATTTGATGAATGAGATTTTAACAAGGCAGGCCTGTTAATGTGTGTGCATGAGCCCTCAATTCTGCTTTTGCACTGTTAAAATGACCAGTGAGGTCTTTATCACAGTAAGAAATGCAACTAATATGTTGCTGTCTGTGTGCTAAAGGTTTACATTTTTATAGTCTACCTTAATACTCACATGTCCATGTTTACAGGAAGTTATTGGTCACTGTAATCATTATTATTCCTGCCTATGGTCTGTAAAGACATCACCACAGTTGTCATTTTTGTATAAATTCATTCTAAAGTTTAGCTGAAGCTACTATGAATCATCAGCTAAGCATCTGCATTAGACTATTCAAAAGTGGATATCTTCTAAAGGTACACTGTTTATTTTTTTTTTTTTTAGAGATTTCTCTTCACTGCAACCATGGAGGGGGTAATCATTACAGTGACCAATAACTCAGTTATAACAGCAATGTTAAAGTGTACACGCGCATGTGAGACTTGTTTTAAGACGCGCTTGAAAGAATGTTTTTGTGTCCTGCAATGCCTCACCACACAATATAATAGCATGTGATGTCATATAAAATACTGCTTAACACTGCTCTTTGTATGGTCATAGATCCTGTATTCAACTTTTAAAAGTTGAACCTACCCTTTGCCAACTTTAACCAACTTAATGCTAAACCCAGAGTTGGAATTTCCTGCCTTAGCTCAAGAAAATTAAATAAAGAATAATAATAAAGATTTGCTATAAGAATAGAATTACAGTGTTTATAATAATATGCAAATGAAGAACTAAATTAGGTGGAAGTACTGGCCTAACTGAATATTTATTATATCTAATTTGCAACTGGATTTCTTTTCTTTTAGAGCTTCCTGGGATTGTTGCCTCACTCAGATGGCTTAGAGGCCACAAAAATCTCAAAGGACCAGCTGGACCCTCACAAGCTCAATGTGCTCATAGGTATGTCTGACTCCTGCACACCATCACTGTTTTTGCTCTCACTACATGTCAACGGGGTCAGACTAAATAAACAAATATTCTTCAAAAATTATTTTATTTAAAATATTGTTATACATTAAGTAATTGGCTACTTTTGTACTTCACAAATTGACTGCTGTGTTGATGTGAAATGACATGTAGACAGCACAGTTGTTAAGCAAGTCTGTATATTTGTGTTATTTGTTGTACCTGTTTAATAACATTTTATCATATACAGCTTGGCTGAATGCACAGTAGTGTTTATGTAATGTTTTTGATCATGTTGTAATGGAAGAACTGAGCATTAACTGGGAGGGGTCCCTTGTGGAAAACCATTTCACCTCAGTGTTTCCCACACATAGGCTTTACTTGGGCGGGGCGCCCAGGTAGATTAACCCAAGTAAATTTGGCGACCCATTTTAATTGCAGTGCTGCACAGCGCATATTTGCTCCCCCCATTCAGTCGCTCCCTCTCTCTCTCCTGCATGCAAACAACCCGTCTGTGAATTAAACGGTTGGTATCATGAACACCACTGCACACTTTAAAAAAGTTATTAGCGAGCATGTAAGGAGCCTAGCCAATAAGGATAGCTATGTTAACTTTAGAATGGGCCTACAGCTGTCGAAGATAGCACGCTATTCATAACTGGTAGTCAATAGATGCGTTCGAGATGACTTTCGCCGATTTGATAGGCTAGTCAAATGTGAGATGCAGGACACTGCGGGGGCGGGTATATAAAAACAGCGCCGTCACCGGTAGACTGCGTGAGCTTACTGTGAGCTTAGAACAATGATCAGGCAAAAGGTGGTTGCAACTTTGTGCAGCCAGAGAAAAACAACTGCGTGCGCCAGACCTACGCCTGCCACCGCCTTGCTCCCTTGCTCCTTGTGATGTTTTGCAGCGCCAGGTGTTGTGACGAATTCTGCCTGCCTGCCGAGAATTAGATGCACCTCGCGTGTGGTAATGCCCTTTTATGCTGAGAAAAGAGGTGGACGCAAATCTCGGCAGGTAAATTAGCCACATCATATGTTCTGTGAAATTATGCATCCACCTGTATAGGACCTTTTCAGACACTTTGCTGTGCTCATTGATCAACTGCGGTTATCACCACATATTTATTGCTAAATCTCAAGGAATGCTGCTTCGACTAACTGTAGCTAATAAAATATCAACAGCTCTAAACTACTCTAAATTTTCATGAAATATTTTGAACCATTTACCCCACAAAGACAGTTATAGCGTTTAAAAACAGTATTTGGAAGTGCATGTAATTCTTGGCAGGCAAGCAAAATTCGGCATATCACCTGCTGAAGTCGCCCCCTCCCCCGCCACATTTACGCTGTCATTCTGTGGGAAACACTGCACCTGAACCTAAACTGTTAGCATCAGAACAGTTAGACATGATGTCATATTGTGTTTCAACAACTTTAAACTAAATAAAAAATCTGACAATGGTTGTTAATTAATTAGAGGTAATATTGCTTTGATATAGACAAAATATTTCCTTTTCCCTTCCACAGATGCAGTGTGATAAAGCGGTTTCCAAATCCCATAGAGTCTGCAGTCAGAGAAAATGCAACAAGTCCTACTCAAAGATAACCCACCCTCCACTCTAAGGATAAGGATTGTGACATTTTTCAGTTTCAGTTTGGTTCCGCCATTTGTACTGTATGCTTGTGACGGAGTACCTTCACTACAGCTGAGTAAGCACTTGGACTGCCATACCAACAAGCCTGGCTCTTTGGCATTGCTGTCAAAGTTGCATGTTTGGTACCCTGTAGACCTGTGTTTGAATCTGGGCAGGGTGACTGCTCTCGCCTTTGGCCGCATATGGTGTCAGAAGTGGGATGGCTTGCTGTGAGGTGATCTGAGCCAGGCCCAGAGTCCGAACCGTATGAGGGACCACTATGGGTAACATTAATG
>NW_025742032.1:0-2495 GCF_021292245.1 Micropterus dolomieu | reverse complement strand
AGACACAAAACTTGGTCAGTCTCATTTCTGGATTCACACAACAAAGTTTCACAAAGTCACATTAGTGTTAGTTAGGTTTGGTTTCTCACCGAGCCAGTGCTCTCCAGCAGCGCTACCAAAGCCCAGCTTGTACTGATCCCAGCCCCTGTAGAAGTTCACAGTGCCGTCCATCCTCCTCTGGAACACCTGGGGGGGACGGGATGGAGGGAGAACTAGCTAAACACACCAGATACCTGACAGCTCATGTTTCCAGGCAACAAGGTTTTACTGCTATGTCATTTATTGTGAAAGTCCAACAGGAAGTGCTGATACTGAAAGTCACTCTGTGGTAATACTCACCGTCCAGCGACCTCCTTCTGTCTTCATGTCACAGTACACCTACACACAAACACATTCAGTAGGAAATGACTTCAGCTGTCTGAACTTGTTTATTAGGTTCATACTTATGAGGCTGTGAGCCGTTTGTCTTTAGTTTCTATTGTTGGATATTTCATGAAGATATTTTATGCATGTGTCAGAGGGTTGGCTGGAATCAACCAACTTCAAGGGCTGTGATTGGTTGGGTTCATAGGTACTCACAGCAAGAGTTTGTGCCTCTACAGCATGATCACCTGATCTGACTCAGTAACTCTGCTTTGATTCCAGCATAAATGTGAAGCTGAGTCCCAGAGAAGGTGAAGTGTACCTGGACAGCAGACCTCTCTCCAAGGGGATAGATGGTGTACACTCCACTGGGGACGCTCTTGTCTTGTTTGTAGATATCACTGCAGTCCACCGGTTGGACGAGCTGCTGGCAGCTGGTCAACAGAGGAGCCAGGAGGAGGAAGACGACTGATACCAGCTGGAACAGAGCACATGTTGTTGTTCTGACTGAGCTTTGACTCTTACACACTGTTTTAACAGTTTGGCCTCTAGTTTCATGGCGGTGTGGGCAAAGACACCTCTAAGGTGGAGCTAACTGACAATAATTATCTGCCTGGGTTGTTGCTGTAGCAACCATCTAAGCTACCGATATCACAAGCCTCTTCACAGTTTAACAGGACTTTGAGATCTGTAAAATATTAGTTCACAAACTCACCTTCATTGTCAGATTTCTGCTGAAACTGCTGATGTGGATCCGTCTGATGCTCTGAAAATACAGCAACAATATATTTGTTTTCGTCACTGAACTCACATGGAACAGATTATTATGTGAATGCAGAATAAGTAGAATTTAAATTTGGTGTTTAGGTTGTAGCTCCGTCACTCCCCAATACACTAAGCTGGGAGTGACGGTAATAACTTCCTTCACAAAACTGCATTAGATACAAATCATGACACCGACTGTTGAATAGAATTTATCAGGGTTCAAAGTCTTTCTGTGATTTAGAATTGTTATTTCATGGTAATATAGGATTTTTAGAATATTAGAGTCACCTCTCAGTAAAATCAAACACAATTCTACAGCATCACAAACTACAGACATGTTGACAGACTTCACCGCCATCACTTCATACAACCACAGTCTGCAGCTCTACAGACGCTCTGCAGTCACTCAGGAATCAACACATACTCAACCAAAACTCATCAGCATTTGGGAGTATCACACATGATTATATATAAGTTCATAAAACAGTTGCATTTTTCATTGAAATGCAATATTTAAATATTGCAAATTATTGCAACATGACTAAATGTTTATGAAGTTCAGCTCAATGTTTTGCTAATTCAGCCATTTGGGTAAAAAAAAACTGTCCAAAGCCTCTGTGAGATCCTGGAGGAGATGAGAATAATACTGCACACAGCTGATTTATCAGACATGTGTAATGTCTCCTGGTTGGATGCTTACCTGTCTGAACTCACCTGCAGGTTGAACTGAGGAGACGTTGCGGCTTCACCTTCAGAGGAAACAAACTGCTGCTTCTCCTTCAGTCTGTCACACTCTCACAACTTTACTACTTATATCTACAGAAGGCGCTGTGATATCACAGCAGTCGCACCTCTTAAATTCTCCAGCATTTCCTGTTCTTGTTTAAACATATGATTTGTTGTGTAATATTAAAATGAGCTTGTTATTCTGCCAAAGGCCCTGTAGTACATGATGATTATGAATGAATAAAAAAGGAACATTAAACCTGTAAAATGTACATCAGGTGACATTAGGAACAATGTGGAGCTTCACACTATTCCCCAGCCTTAACCCAAACCCTGGAGGGATCTGTGATTTCTCAGTTTGGAAGCAGTAGCCTCCCGTTCAGCTCTCCTGTGAGGGAGTTTGTCTTCTGTCTAAAGACCCGGACACACAAAGTTTCACAGTAAAATGCCATTGCAAACGTTCATCATCATCATTTTACCACAAGTTCAAATTCTGGCTATCAGAACTACTTTGTGTTTCTATTGTATTTCATAAAAGCACTCGGCTGGCAGTGCGTGTTCCGAGTTGTCAGACTCCGGCAAGATGAGGGAGGTGATGCTTGGTGCTCAAACACAGTCAAGATGGACACGGGTGGATGGAT
>NW_025742031.1:0-1592 GCF_021292245.1 Micropterus dolomieu | reverse complement strand
TAAGGGGCTGATTGTCAACTTCCAACCTCTGATGCTTAGAGCCTGTGTGAGCTTTGAGTGAACTTGCTGAAGGAGCATTTGCTAACTTTGCATGGCAGAATGGGTAAACTTCTGAGGCAGAGAGTGGATGAACAAATGATGATAAGCAGAAAGTAGAAAACAGCCAGCATAACAACAAGATTACTGTAAGAAACCAAGCATTAATGAAAGGCACAGCACAACATATGTTATTCCTGTAGTGATTTTTAAAAAATATAATTGTGTGTCAAATTATAGACGCGTAACTTTTGAAAAAACGGTGAGATTTGAGTTGAAATGTAAATGATGAATTTCTTATCCTGTAATATAAAAATATTGAAAGTCAACAACACAGAATGATGAATGAAAGCTGGAAAACGTTGTTAATTGGTAAAGCAACACAAAACAGAGGATAAGAAATTCATCATAAAGAAAGGAGGGGGCAAACCAGCCCAGAGGGGGATACATCATGCTGTCTGCAGACCATAGGGTTGACTTCATCCTCCGGCCTGCTGGATGTTGTACGGGTTTATCTGTCCTGTTTTGGAATAAACTCTTTTGCACCGACTCGAGAAGTTTTTCACTGCAAACTTATATTATATAACCTATAGTGGAAAGCAAAATGGAGTATTTTTTAACAAAGTTTATAAAGCTGGTGAAGGTGGGGACCAGGCTTAACTGGCCCAGCCTGGTCGCACATCTGACCCAACAGCAGACACCTTCACCATGGAGTAAATGGTAAATGCTGTAATGGAAGCGCAGACAAGCGTCTAACACTCTCTGGGAACTCGGAAAAATCCAACTTCATGTGTCAAATGCAGCATTATTACCTGGTGTTCTGACCCTGCCTGCCTGGATCAAGTAAAACTGAACTTGGTCTTTATATTGTCTGTCTCTGAGTCGTGTGAACGGCTTCACCACTGCCAGTTTCCTCTGAAACATGACAGTTAGAATAAACTATATTTAGGTTCAAACTAAGCATCAAGTTCATTTGCGACAATGACGTGTTTCACCTTCTAAATAGAAGAAGAGGAAGTTGAACGTGAGAAGATTGTTAGTTAAGATAAATGTTTGCAGTAATGCGACTTGTTTTGAATCTGACTCTGACCAGAATCTGACTCCTGATGTCCATGGTGCAATATGGTGATACTGTAGCAGCTGCTGAAGAACACAGATAAGATGATATTTTACTGCTCTGAGATCTGCTGGTTCCTCATTTTATCTTTGCAGCTTTTTTTTTGAGATCTGAAGAGGAAGTGTTTCAGTGAGAATGTGGTTAACAACAGCAGCAGAGCTCTGGAGGTTTTACACGCTGGTTAATTTGGCTCTCAAAAGTGACTCAGTCAAGATGAGCGTTGTCCCACTTCCTCTTAGTTTGCTTTAATTACTTTCATACAGGAACATGAAAAATAACCTGAACAGAGATATAGATGTTAAAATGACTGCATATCAAACAATAACAGCTGATACAGAAATAACAGTAAAAACTAATACATGTTTAACTACAACACAGCACTAGCACATTAAAGTGCCTGACAGCAAGTTCATCAAGCTAAATGTCCCATATATTATCA
>NW_025742030.1:0-10554 GCF_021292245.1 Micropterus dolomieu | reverse complement strand
AAAAGTACTTGATAAGGTAGTGAAGCAAGGCGTCTTTCTTGGAGTATTTGCTAGTGACCAGCTTCCTAAATCAGTTATTAAAAAGAGAGTCATGTTGGAGGTAAACACAGACCCCTCCCACCTGGGAGGACAACACTGGGTAGCTATCTATATTGACCAGCAGGGTGTGGGATCATTCTTTGACAGTTTTGGGAACTCTCCGATATACTCACATTTTCCTGAATCCTTTTCTGTCTTTCTCAACAGTAATTGTAAATCCACGCAACATTCTGTTAGACAAGTGCAAGATGTGGATTCTGTAGTGTGCGGTCAGCATTGTGTGTTTTTTCTTTACCATATGGATAGAGGATTATCTTATGACAATGTAATGACTAAATATAGTAATAAACGGTCATGCAATGATTTTATGGTGTGCAAATTTGTGGAAAAAATACGACCCTCGGTTGTATGTGGTCAAAATAATTATTCAGAATGTAACCAGCAGAATGTAACCAGCCATTTTATTTATCCCATACTTAAAATTGTCTCCTAGTGTTAGTATAGTAGATAGAGTGACATCTATCTCAGCTTAAATCACTTCCTAATGTCCGACGCTCATGTAATGCAGGATAAAACAGGAAAAAAAGACTTTGGTCCTGACGTATTTTGTTTACTAGCTAATAATTAAGATGTTGCAGGCAAAACACATGATCGGTCTAAGAAAGTAACACAGAAGACGACAATACAGTAAGTAGAAATAAATATTATTGCAATATAGGTGACAACAACTAACGCCACTTCCCTAGCAAAGATTGTAATCTATAAAAATCAAACTTGTTGAAGACACTGAAAATGTGCATCTTGTAAGTAAACTCTGAACTATGTGTACGTACATAAAGAGGAGAAATGAGAAATGGTGACTCACATGGCAGAAGGATGAAACTGTTCGAAGTAAATAGTCCTACAACTGTGTAAAATATATCGAAATATTACCTCTGATTAGTATAGCTTAAAGCCTAAAGCCTTTCTAAATAATCAGACACTTGTATGATTGATTCTCCCTGAAGTTCGCTATAAAAAAAACATAATTTAAGATAATTTGCTGCACACAAAAAGAACCATGACTGAGGATAGTAAACACAAGCAGAGATTCTGTTTCTGCAAAAGAACACCTCAAATGTCTAACTGTGATCCCATCCTATTCTCGCACATAGCCTACATCTGAATTTTTGTCCAATATATAATCACTCGTTCATTTGAAACACTTAAAAACTAATAAACAAAAATATGTGTCAAGTTATTGCTGTGACAGGAGTCAACAGGACTAACAGGTTTGTACCAGCCCGTTCTCATCTCATTGCGTCATATACCGACGATTTGAGAAAGAGTGACAAAGCGTAGGTATTTGACGCAAAAGGCACCCTTTAGACGCACCGGCTGCATCTCCATGAGACGGTTCAGACCGGAAGTGCTAGCTAGCTAGCAACGTTCATGATAAAGGTGTTGACAGCCCCCCCGAAGCCCCTACCCTTACCACAACCATTAGAAATGTTAGTCCCTAAACCTAAGTCACTGAATGTATGCATGTCGACCGGCTAACCCTACAGCTGCGCACATCCGATGTGCTAACCGATGGGTTAGCCTCCCTTGTGTTGCTGCAACCTGCAACGTAGGGAACAGGGGCGTTTCTTACGGACGCTGAAGGGTACCTTTAGCGCAAAATCCTTACGCTTTGTCACGCTGGCTGAAAGCGTCAGTTATGACGCATTGAGATGAGAACGTGTTGTTTGTACGTACTAATGTACCATGGGACTTTACTTCTGAGGACCCTCGCAGTCTGACTGGAAGATGTAATATTAGTGGAGGGTTCAATGGACACTAGGTAAGTCTCCTTACCTGTTACAGTCAATGAATATGAAGCCTTAGGGGAAAAAAACAGGTAAATGATGTACAGTTAATCACCAGATTCATAATTAAAGTGTTAGCTGTACTGAGGACTGTCCCCTCCCTCAGAGGAGCAGGACACCCTCATCTCTCCCTGGGACAGACACTCAGAGACCAGCAGGACAGAGGACACAGGAGCTGAAGGAAACACACTCAGATGACTTTTTTTTATTAAATGTTGGTAAATCTACACAGTTGTAACATGTTGATAGCTTGAAGCTGGGTATAATCACCAAGGAAAATAACGTGTTCCCTTGTCAGTGGTATAAAATATTTAGTTGGATTCATTTCATATAATGTTAACATTCTCCAGTGCTGTGTGACAGAAAAACGTGCTGCTTACATTAGTAAAACAATCAGTTGATCATTGACAATAAAATGTTAGCCTACAGTTTGTAAGCTCAGATCAGCCAGCTTAACTTTTACTGCCCTGGTCAAAATAATTTGTAGTTGGATTGTAATTTCTAACGTTATTCTCCAACTCTGTGTTTTAGCTTTGCTACATGGACAGAAATGAGTCTGTTATGTTTGCAAGGCAATAAGCTGATGAATATTAATGGCAATAAAACTGCACAGCCTGGAAGATCAGATCAGCAGCTAAACTTCACATTTTACTGCCCTGGTGGAAACCACTTATTAATTTTTTCTTGTAACGATTAAACAATAACAAGACGGTGAGTCTATAAAGTGACCAATAATGCTTATACTTTAGAATTTGCATTGAAAAAATGTATTTGTTTGTTGGCTTTTGCATTGCCACTGCGCACACAAATGTGTAATTTGATAATTAACAGGGTAAATGTCCATTAAATTGACATTAGGTTTCTACACCTGAAAAAACAAATGCTTTTAACACCCTTTGAAATTCACACCATGTAACTAAAAAACGAATGTTGTAAGACTAAAAGCTGATGTTTGAGAAAAAGCAAAAGTGTTCACCTCATGGAAACAAATTTGTGCAGACTGTGAACTTCCTCAGAGACAAGACATTTTTCTTAAAACTTGTCGTTACGCCAGAAAACCAAAGGAAGACAGCTTGGTTGAATTTGATATTAACACTCACGCACTGCACCGAACCTTTAATAAATCTACAAATGCAACATCTATTGAATAAATAGATTTTGATTTAAGTAACAGCAAACTTTATTACTTTGAACATTTAACATGCAGTTAAAAGTAACCGTTTTCGATGACATATAAACACAGATGATCAACCAACATAAACGTACTGATGCCACTTGTTCAGAGCACTTGTTCATGTCTGCCAATCATTGTAGGCTAATACAAAAAAAATACATTGCAAAGACATTTTCCTTCTTAAAATTCATATTATCATTATTACAAGTTTTCAGTGTTTTAACAATGAAATAAATGTAATGTAATGTAAACATGTAATGTAAATCTAGTCATAGGTGATTTTCCCCCTTTATATTAATATAGTTCTAAAAGTTGTGTAAATGTGAAGACATGTGTTCTTTGTTGTTTTGTTTGAGAGTAACATTGTTCAATTTAAAGTAAGTGTGAAGTAGATTGTAAGTGGATTTCCACAGTCGTACACGTGATGGCAGACTTTGGTCACAAGGCGGCAGCATTGAGTAGTATTGTTGTTGTTCCGCCAAGTGCATCATGGTCTTTCTTCCTGTTAACGTGCGATGGACGTACAAGGGATTGGTGCGGAGACTTCGTTGTGTAGAATAGTAGGTAAATGCCTGCATATCTTGTAAAATATTCATGTACAAGTGTATAAAATGTAATCACCTGTCAATATTTTAACTAGACAGTTTGATTTAGGCACTACTGGAATTGTATGCTGGGATTTTGGGCGCCAATCGTCGACCATTGTGTACTAAATTTCATGGTAATGCTAACATGCATTTAGTCAGACCCTGATATTGTATTTTGTTACTCGGAAACTGTTACAGGTTTTACATAAAGTGTAACTCTGTTTGAAGGTAATTGACGTTGAAAGTACGTTGAGTTGTGCGATCTCCGGGAAGTTCCACGTGGGTTTGGTGAAACTTGGTGAAGTGTAAGTGTCATTTACAGTTGTACATTTTATACACTGATGCTGATATAAGTGGGTTTATGGTTGTTAACATGATTTATTTTATGTTCTCTGTCGATGGTCATAGCCCACTGCCGTATTTTGTATTGTGTTTTTTTTAATTTTATTTCTCTGCATTTTATTTTTATTTTGCCTCTTCATTCATTCCAACATTTGGGTGTTAGAGACTGTTACAAAATCCAGCATTTGAGCTGTTACGGGAACGACCCAGTAGCATACCACTCTGTAAATTGAACTGTACATGTGGTCAGGAATAAACCTGGAGCTACAGGAACCCCTGAAGTAATTGTGTCCTGTGTGGCATCTAATTCCACGGGCTACACAATTTTGGTACCAGGAGTGGGGTGTAGCTAGAACAAACTTTTTGCATTTGGCAACAGAGTGGCTTGATTTTTAGTTTTTATTTGAGAAATACGGCAGTGGTGAAGATTTCAGGTGTGATCCGTGGGTGTTGGAGCTGAGAGGCCAGCCTGCTGTGAAGGTGGTGACCAGCGGAATATGAGCTGAGGCATTCCATGGTGAACACGACTCATCCATACCTGCACAGAGGAGTTCAGCACGAACTTCACCAGCGAAAAGCAAGAGTCAGCCGGGCTCCAAGTTATAGACTGTTTTCACGTATCCTTAACACACATTTTGGACTAAATATTCACATTGGACTGACAACATTTCATTATGTCCAGTGAACCTGACGATGATGCAATAGTGGGCGATAATGATGGCGAGTTAAACCCTGTCTCAGGTGGGGCAAGGGGTACAAGTAGAGACGCTATGGAAGAGATACAGATTCAGATGCAAGAGCTAACCAGATTGCGAGATGAGCTTACCAGGTTAAATGATGAAGCAAGGGCTCAGAGGGCAAGTGGTAACAGTGCACCCACCCGTTCATACATCTATGTCCCAAGAGAACGCCAGATCCAAGCATTTAGTGGGGGGGGTGGCACAGATGGTAGATCTGTGGAAGAGTTTATTGAAGAGGTTGAAAGAGTGTTACGGTCCAGAGAGCAGACATCAGAAGAGCAGTGTGACTACATACTATCTCTGTTACGTGGTCCTGCATTAGAAGAGGTGAGACTGTGCATGAGTGGTCAGTCAGTGAGGCCCAGTGATTTATACTCTTACCTGAGAAATGCATTTGGGGAAAAACGCAGCACTACACAGCTTTTGCAGACCTTTTACAACCGTAAACAAGCAGAAGGGGAAGACCTCCGTGACTACTCACATGCACTGTCCCAGATCTTGAGCTCAGTAGTAAAACAGTCCACAAATGTAATACCTAACGAGAAAACTGTTCTAAGGGATCAATTCATTGAAGGTTTAAGGGATGCAGTACTCCGACGTGAACTCCGAAGAGTGGTTAGGGACAAACCAGAATCCAGCCTTCTAGACGTGAGGAACGAAGCCCTCATGTGGGAAATGGAGGACAGCAGGTCCCACCGTCCCAGAGTTGTAAGGAGCAACCAAGTTGAGTCAGAGGTTTTAGCAAACCAGTGTTCAGCTATCCAAACAAACGATGACCGGTGTACTGTGTTAGATGATGTTCAGAGAGCAGTAGCCCTTCAGGAAAAACAGCTAGCAGAGTTAGGCAAAACACTCGCTCAGCTAGTTAGCACTGTAAGCGAACTGAGTAGACGTGGCACTCAACCGACATTCCCAGAGCCTAACCCCCGGACCAGATCACAGCCAAAGTTCACACCAGATGGCCAGCCTATCTGTTTCAAGTGTAGGGGTGTTGGTCACATTGCTAGGAAGTGCACGCAGGCTAAGAGGGGCCCAGAATTTGGCCCTGTTTCTTCAGTAGCACAGGAAAACTTGCACCCTCGGTTGTCATGAGCCAAACAACTCGAGGGGAAACAATTGGCTCATCAAAAGAGACACCAGACAGAAGTAAAATCTTAGAGCGTGCAGTTGGAGAATGCAAGACTGTTGAGGTAAAACTCCAGGGGGTTACAGTATCTTGCCTACTTGACACTGGTAGCCAGGTCAGCACAATTTCTGAGAGTTTTTTCAGGGAACACTTGTCAGTAAAAGATGAAGACATCCATCCTGCATTTGAGTGGTTAAAGATCACTGCAGCCAATGGGTTAGACATACCTTATATGGGCTATGTGGAGCTTGACGTAGAGGCCATGGGTCTGACTATCCCTGAGCGAGGTTTCCTTATAGTCAAGGATTCTGCACATTCGTCCTCTGTGCCAGGCCTCATAGGGATGAATATTGTTAAAAAATGCAGAGAGCTCATACACACTGAGTTTGACACCACACTGCAGGGTAGACTTGACTCACGTTGGAGGGAAGCTTTTCATCATCTTCATACAGCAAATGTGACAGACAGGCTCTCTTTTGCTAGAGTAGCTGGTAAGGATGTAGTCCATGTACCCGCTGCATCTGCTGCTACAGTCATGGCTAGGGGACTTAGGACTGTGGGTGAAAATGGCCCGTTACTGCTGCTGGAGCCTGTAAATGCCCCCTTGCCTGGAGGTTTGGTTGTTGTGCCTACCTTGGTTTCAACAGAGAGTCACATTTTCCCAGTCCAAGTCATGAACATGTCCGATGAAGATATCTGGTTAAGGCCAAGGACTAGGTTAGGAGTTTTGACGCATGTGGACAGTGTGAAGAGTGATGAGCTTTGTGAGGTACAGTTCCAGAGGATCTCAGCAGATACTGAACAAGTGAGTGTAGACAGACACCCTGACATGCCTACCGACGTACAGTCCATCTTAGACAAGCTTGATGTTTGTGGTAGCCCAGAACAACGAGCACAGCTGGCCTTGTTGCTGGAGAAGTACTCTTTTGTGTTTGCTACAGAAGATGAAGATCTAGGTTACACTGATAAAGTACAACATGAGATCCATCTTACCGATGATGTACCTGTGACACAGCCATACAGAAGGATCCCCCCCACACAGTACAGTGAAGTCAGGGAGCATATTGGCAAGCTTTTGAAAAGAGGAGTCATCAAAGAAAGCTCAAGTGCTTACGCTTCGCCGATAGTGCTGGTGAGGAAGGCGGATGGTAGTCTGAGGCTATGTGTCGATTATCGGAAACTTAACTCAAAGACGAGACGAGATGCTTTTCCCCTTCCAAGGATTGATGAGAGTTTTGATGCATTGAGGGGGGCCAAGTTCTTCTCAACCATAGATCTGGCGAGTGGGTATCACCAGGTGGCAATGCATGAAAGAGATAGGGACAAGACAGCGTTCACTACACCGTTTGGCTTATATGAGTATGTGAGAATGCCCTTTGGTGTTTGCAATGGACCAGCTACGTTCCAGAGGCTTATGCAAGTTACAATGAGTGATCTAATTTTTCAGATACTCCTTGTTTACCTAGATGACATCTTGGTGTTTTCAGAGACATTTGAGCAGCATCTGGAGAGACTGGAGACTGTGCTCAAGAGACTGGCAGAGACAGGCCTTAAGGTGAAGTTACAGAAGTGTGCTTTTCTACAGCAATCAGTGAAGTTTTTGGGCCATCAGGTGTCAGCAGAAGGTGTGGGGACTGACCCCTCCAAGGTCTCTGCTGTTAAGAACTGGAAAGTCCCAACCACTGTTAAAGAGCTACAGTCATTCTTGGGTTTCTGTAGCTACTACAGGCGGTTCATTCAAGGCTTCTCACAGGTGGCCGGGCCACTGCACGACCTGGTCAACAAATGCTCAGGTGTGAAGAAAACAGGAAAAGTAGGTCACCAGTTTTGTGATATGTGGACACCCGAGTGTGACTCTTCTTTTGAACAGTTAAAGGGAAAACTTACCTCAGCCCCAGTTTTGGGATTTGCCGATTTCACACAGCCCTTTATAGTTGAGACAGATGCCAGTCTGAATGGATTAGGCGCTGTACTGTATCAGCAACAGTGTGACACCAAACGAGTCATTGCATATGCTAGCCGCAGACTACGCCATGCTGAGAAGAATGACCGAAATTACAGTAGTATGAAGTTGGAGTTGCTTGCCTTGAAATGGGCTGTTGCTGAAAAATTCAGGGGTTACTTACTGGGTTCAAAGTTTGTTGTCCTGACTGACAATAATCCCCTGTGCCACCTCAAGACAGCTAAGTTAGGTGCTGTAGAGCAGAGGTGGGTAGCACAGTTGTCTGTTTTTGAGTTTGAGGTTAAGTACCGTCCTGGTTGTAGCAATGCCGCAGCAGATGCACTCTCTAGGCAGGAGTTTGCAGGGGAGCCTGAAACTGACACTGACTCAGACTTTGACAATTGCATCTCTGTCTGTAACCTGATTGAACGAGGGACTGTTCTGGATGCTGGTCTTGTCACTAAAGGTCTTGAGTGTTGCAAAGTGAGACAGATCCGTGCTGTGGAGTCTGGTTCCGGCGAGATAACGGCTGGACAAGGTAACACCCCCACGCTTCCCGGTTATACCAGGGAGGAGCTATTAGGTTTTCAGACCAGTGATCCCACCCTAAAAGAGTTTAAGACATTTTGGGATCGGGGGAGGAGGCCAAGCCCCAGAGAGAGAGCAGCCCTCTCTAGCCAAGTGAAAAGACTGCTAAAACAGTGGAGCGGCATACAGCAAAGGGAAGGGTTGTTGTACAGGGTTATCAAAGACCCCCGTCATGATGAAGTATGGCAGTTGCTGGTACCTGGTTGTTTAAAGGACCAAGTCTTAGAGAGTGTCCACAATAACATGGGACATCAGGGAATAGAGCGTACTATAAGCCTGCTAAGAGGGAGGTGTTTTTGGGTAGGGTTATGTGAGGATGTTGAAAACTGGGTTAAAAACTGTGAGCGCTGCATCTTGACCAAGATGCCTCAACCAAAAATCCAAGCTCCAGTTCAAGCATTCCTGGCTTCTCGGCCACTGGAAGTGGTAGCTGTTGATTTTACAGTGTTGGAGCCAGCCTCAGACGGGCGTGAAAATGTCCTCGTTGTTACTGATGTGTTTACAAAGTTCACGCAAGCATATCCTACCAAAGACCAAAAAGCCGACACTACAGCTAAAGTTTTGCTCAGGGAGTGGTTCATGAAATATGGGGTCCCTGAGAGGCTGCACTCTGACCAAGGCCGAAATTTCGAGAGTGAAGTTATAGCAGAGCTGTGCAAACTCTATGGGGTTAAAAAGACACGGACAACTCCTTACAGGCCACAAGGAAACGCTCAGTGTGAAAGATACAATCGAACACTACATGATTTGTTGAGGACACTTCCACCAGAGAAAAAAAGGCGTTGGACAGAGCATCTTCCTGAACTAGTGTATGCCTATAATGTCACTCCCCATTCCTCCACAGGGTACTCGCCCTATTATCTGCTTTTTGGGGTACAGCCGCATCTCCCCATCGATGCGCTACTAGGGCGTGAGTGTGTCTCAGACAGAAAGCAGGACTGGTTGTCTGTTCATCAGGAAAGACTCAGGCAGGCACATTTGAGGGCCCGAGAGTACTCAGAGCAGAAAGCCGCTGAAAGAATTGCACTGCAAAATGAGAAGGTGTATTGTCCAACTGTAGACATCGGTCAGTTGGTTTTCCTACGCCATAGACCTTTAGGTAGACATAAGATTCAAGACGCATGGAGTCCCACAGTCTACAAGGTTACTGACATTTATGGTACCACGCACACTGTTGAACCTTTGGAAGGAGGTCCCAGTAAGAGAGTCCATAGGTCGGAGTTGCGACCTTGTGCAAAACCTGTTCCCAAACCCAGAACTAAAACTAGGCTACAGAGCAGTATGCAGCCTCAGCCTGTAGTTATGGACATGCCAGAGTCATCAGGACCTGATTTTGTTGTCGTTGAGGAAGTCCTTCCTCCCCAGTCTGTGCAAACCGCTAATCTGCCCCAGGTGGCAGAAGGCGTTGGTTTATCTGTGACATCCACAGATCAGATTGATAGCGAAGAACCTGATGAACATTGTGCAGATATGAGAAATTGTGACACAGAGGCTGAATGTGTAAATAGTGATGTGCATCCAGATGTTAGTGACACCGACTTGCCCATGACAAGAAACAGAAACAGGCATGCACTAACATACACAGCTGATGGGACAGGAAATAAAGCCTCTGCACCTAAACCTGCCATAAGAAAAAGCAAACGGGCAACGGCTGGGTCTCATTCAAACCCATTTCACTTGCCAAAGTCAGCCTGTAATGCTGTCTCCGTCAGCACAGACATGGTTTCCCAGGTTTTGACAAGCCTGGGTGCTGCTCTCTTTGAGAAGGCGTTGCAGGGAGCATTTGAGTCTGCTCATGGTTTGTAGTCACCGAGGACGTTGACTATATTGCAGGGGAGTATGTAGCCGGGTGGTAAATCTAGTCATAGGTGATTTTCCCCCTTTATATTAATATAGTTCTAAAAGTTGTGTAAATGTGAATACATGTGTTCTTTGTTGTTTTGTTTGAGAGTAACATTGTTCAATGTAAAGTAAGTGTGAAGTAGATTGTAAGTGGATTTCCACAGTCGAACACGTGATGGCAGACTTTGGTCACAAGGCGGCAGCATTGAGTAGTATTGTTGTTGTTCCGCCAAGTGCATCATGGTCTTTCTTCCTGTTAATGTGCGATGGACGTACAAGGGATTGGTGCGGAGACTTCGTTGTGTAGAATAGTAGGTAAATGCATGC
>NW_025742029.1:0-6006 GCF_021292245.1 Micropterus dolomieu | reverse complement strand
ACTACACAACTTGCCGTCTTGTGACGGGAGTCTTGAAGTCGTTGTGGCGTTCACACTACGTGACTGACGTGAAACCACGTTTTGTCAACAAAACACACTTGAAATGTGAAACGGGAAATGACGCAAACCTACAAAACAGCTGTTGTTTGTTATTATAAAGATAGCAATTATGAAGACAAAGAATCTGGGTGAAAGGATGGATTAGCACACACAGGTAGCAGGAAACGTCTGAGCTAAAGAGAGAGCTGGAGGGGAGTAAAAAGTGTTTTGCGGTGAAAAAGTAGCTGCCTGCTCTGCAGCTGCCTGTTCTTTTTGGCTGGATGTGGATTTTGAGACGGCCGACTCCTCCAGATATTTGGCATGTTAGATATCTGGCTGGCGTTGGCGATGTGTCAGAAATGTGTTGGGGAGTCGTTTTTATGCGTTGAGTAGTTCACACATAACAACTGGTGACCACCGATCGATCGCTGATTTACCCCTGATTACAGCCTGATGGTCGCAGAGCTCGCTAACCGGCAAATCAGGCTTATCATCGTATAGTGTGAACTAGGCTGAAGTGATTATAACAAAAACTTTGTTTTTAACTTTGTTATGGCAAGGCTAGCAGACCCAAGTGCAGGTCTAAGAAAGTGAGAAGTTCGATAAAAGAGGAATAGGCTATTTATTAGGTAAAAAGGATCATATATTGCAGGTGAAGAGCTAGGCAGAGTGAAAATAGATGCACGACGAACCGGGTTGGTGGCTGCTCTACAAAGCAGGGGGAACCGTAGCTGAGAGTCCGAGCAGGTTCAGAGCAGAATCCGGGAAACATTTTAAAATGTAAGAAATTTGACTGTTTTGATCTGTAATGAAATTAAGCAATTGTAAAATTAATAAACGCCATAACTTTCACACTACTGCTGTCATCACTCAGTTTAGTGCTCCGTCACAGCTGGCAGCTTCATTTTGTTTTCCCTTTGATGTGGACTGGAGTGTTACGTTCATTGCTGTCACCTGAGGTCAGGCATGCGGAAAAACGAGCCAAGTGAGACCGGCCAGCCGCCCGCTCACATAGCCCTCTGCTCCCGCCGTCACACAGACCGCTGCAGCAACAACGGCAGAGGAAAACACAGCTGGAAGGTTTTCATACCGCTTATCTGTCTTTACATTCTGAGCAATGTTGAAACGTTTTAACTTAAATAAAGAGACAGCTGTTTGTGGGTCGCTGGTTTGTGTGTCGCATTGAACGTTATGGCAGTTGTGTGTGGCGTTGCTATGACGACCAGCTACATTGAGGGGTAATATTTCTGGGTACTATCTGCAATGGAAAACGGAGCACGGACGAACCGAGTTGAGTTCATACTGGTGATAGAAAAACGCCATAAAAGTCACCCAATAAATCATTGTTTAAAGTTCTGTTCATGCTCAACATCTAGAAAATGCACATAGGCTTAAGTCAAGTCCACAGCTAATTTCTTTCCAGTAACAAACAAACAAGGTCATATATAGTATCATATCAAAATTAATATACAGATGTGAATATGCATGCTAAAAAAGTTCATTTGGCAGATTGATATTCACCCACGTCCTTCCAGAATTCCAACGATGGCTATGATCCTCTGTAGTGGCTCTCACCAGGCCTTGTCCTGAAAAATAGATAAGATGTATCATGCTTGTAAAAATTCCTACACATCAACGTATTGTTTTCAATTTACACACAATGGTAACTTTGCCTTCTACCCTCACAATTTCGCTAGGGCAGAGCCATTAGGTTGCCGCTTAATCAGAATCAGAAAGCTTTATTGTCATTGAACGTAGTTCAACGAGATTTGCTCCACTGTTAATGTTATGCCCTGATATCAGCACTCTGGCTAAACTTTTAGCACCTTCTTCAGATTAGGCTGTTAGCGGGTAACATTAGCTAATTCACTGTAGTGCTGTATTTGGGCGTGTATAAACCCTGTGATTAACCAGGCAACCGTCTGTGTGAGCTGAATACCAAAGATGATCCTGACTTTCTGGCCTAAAAGCTAAAGTTAATGTGATGCTAACTGCAATAGCATATTTGAGCACTAGGCTACTCACACCTTGCTGCTTTTTTCCCCATTTGAAAACTGAAGATGTGTATTAGCCCACTGATTACTTACTTCCCTCTTAGCTTCCAGGGCATCAGCCTATCCTGTTCTCAGCCATCTGGTGCACCAGCAACGGAGAGTTTAACTTCACCCGGGCTATTCAGACTGTAGAGCAGGTTCAGAGGCTGGCTGTGGGAGAGCTGTCTGGTCTGTTGGTTCTGCCCTCACCACCTGATCCTTGTCAAACTGAACACAGAATATGAACCATAACATGGGTGAGAAAGATGTGGTAAAGCACAGCTCATAACGTATGATATTGTATGTTAGACATCTCTTATAATATATAACAGCAGCGTAATTCTGAATCAGGAGGAGCGTAGCGAGTGTTTGATTGTCCGAGCGGTAGAAAGTGACGGTGAACGCGAGCGGAGGACAATATTCTGTCAGTAAATGTGCTGTCAGTTACAGCGTGTCAGCTTCTCAAGAATAAGAAAAATCTGTTTGTTGTTTCCCACCTGCTGGAAAAGTGAAGCCTGTCTGCGCTAGAAAACATCTCCCCTCCCCTTCAGACTGCCAGCTGAGCAGGAACGCTTCTACAGTAGGCTACATCTTTTGGCTGCTATGTAACTCAACATTAGCTCAATTTATAGAAAATAACTGGTAGATGAATTTTATTACTACCTTCTTGTCCAATGTTGAGAACATCAGGTAAAAACTTAGACTAAAGTGGTGTAGCCTACAGCTGTGTCCTGTAGCCTACAGACAGGTAGGCTCCATCCCACATTATTTTTCAGTTTTCAAATGAGTCTGAAAAAGTGGTTGTTAGGGAAAGAAAGGACGTTGGTGATTGGAGGACCTGATGTTATTAAAGCAAGTAAGTGATGCAAACTAGTTCTTTTTAGCTAGTGAGGAGACTTTTTGGATTTGGATGCAAATAAAATGCACCTCAGAAGGGATCCTGACCTCCCCCAAGAAAATGTTACGTTTTTCAATGACAAATATATAATTTCACATCATCTTGGGCTATTATTTTCACCATATCTCTGAACAAATAGTGAAAAGCTGGAGCAGATAATAAATAACCAACACCCAAAGATCAGTCTACTGGAGGAACTACAACCAGTAGATTTGGGGAAAGTAATTTGGTTGGTTATGATGCTCTCCACACTGATTGGACATTTATGGCACAGCATGTTTTGGGCCTCACCCCCTAAAACCCTGACAATATGACATCAGAATCATTATAGATAGGATTGTTCATGTTTGCCTTTTGTGTTTTTATTTCACAGCTTCTGACATTTATCTGTATAGACATTAATATAAAAATAGGCAACATGAGAAACCTCCTCCCTTCTGAGGTGCATTTTATTTGCACATTAACATCTAAAAAGAAACGACTCCTCATTAGCTTATAAGGACTAGTTTGCATCACTTATTTGCTTTACTAACCTCAGCTCCTCCAGTCACCACCGTCCTTTCTTTTCCTAACAACCACTTTTTCAGACTCATCTGAAAACTGAAAAATAATTGAATCAGTCTGTAACCTTACAGGACAGAGCTGTACGCTACACCACTTTAGTCTAAGTTTCTAACTGATGTTCTCAACATTGGACAAGTAGGCAGTAATAAAATACAGCTTCCAGTTTCTTTCTATAAATTGAGCTAATGTTGAGTTACATAGCAGCCAAAAGATGTAGCCTGCTGTAGAAGCGTTCCTGCTCAGCTGGCAGTCTGAGGGGAGGGGAGATGTTTTCTAGCGCAGACAGGATTCACTTTTCCAGCAGGTGGGAAACAACAAACAGACTTTTCTTAGTCTTGAGAAGCTGACACGCTGTAACTGACACAGCACATTTACTGACAGAATATTTTCCTCCGCTCGCGTTCACCGTCACTTTCTACCGCTCGGACAATCAAACACTCGCTAACTGTTACGCACCTCCTGATTCAGAGTTACGCTGCTGTTATAACAGCACCTGTCACGTAGATGTTCTTTGAAGATCGAGGAGAGGAAGGGAGCCAAGGGTTGAGTGTTACTGTGCTCACAGTGTGTGAGTGAAAACATTTGTAGTTTAACGATCGTGGGAAATTTTAGTAGCAGCGATCAGGATTATAGGGAAAACACTGCTTGAGCATCCTAGTCTGTCTACATATTAAATTCTGTGACTTATATTTCAAACACTCACGGAGAAGTTGTCGAAATGGTCCACTCTGTCCAGACCTCAGCGGAGTCTCCTTTCTGGGTCCCAAATCGTTATTTTCACTCGTGATGAGTCTGGTTCTCTGTTCAGAAAGAATAACTGACGTTAGCTAAAATACATGAGATCTATGTCTTACTAAGTAACGTTAGTACGCGGCACGACACCGGTAACGTTAACGTAACGTTAACAGTAACGTTAACCTTAGGAGCAGCGGAGCGTTTCACGTTTCTTTAATTAATATTAATATCAAGCTATCTGGCTAAACGTGCTACAGCTAACGTTAGCATTCTTAACAGTCACATTAACTAACTTAGCTGTCACTTAAATATGTCTTTGTCACTGCAGGTCACAATCTCCCACAGCCTTTTATTTGTTAGCAAGAGGGACTAACGTTAGGCCCGTTAATGTTATCGTTTTATCATGTAACTTAACAACTGACAAATGCAACTTAACTTACGGGTATGAAATGTTACGACGAATGCATGATTCACATTGAAGAATAACGTTTTATTAAGGACTGGCAGAATGTTACGTTAGCTAACGTTAATGCCAGACGGAGTCTGATAAATTAAAAAGGACAAATAAAACGTAACGTTTTCCAAGCTGCCGCCCTTAAGTGTTATCTTAACTTATGAGAACTTGATATCTTGGGAGGAAACTTCATATGAAGAAAAACAAAATCATTACTTTACCTTCAGTGAACGCTGAATGTCGATATCCTGCGGGACGTTACCCGGACTGTCTGCTTCCAAACTAGCTTGACGTTATGACGTATCTCAACGAAGTAAAACATTGTCATTGGTTGAAGTCGCCTCTGCGCAGTATGAATCATCCAATGAGGGTACAGCATTCAAATATTTGAATATTCGCGCACTTTCCTGATTTCTGAAGCACAGAGACTAAAGAGACTATTTTAAATTTCTGTATTTTCAATCATTTTAAAGTTTTACATCCCTTCACCCCCTGATTATCAAAGATGTAGTTGATGCTACAGAAACATTTGTTGAACTGTTCAGTCCTAACATCACTTCACAATCTTTCATACATTGCTCAATTATTGCAAAATTGTAAAAATATAACACCATTGGAAAGCTTTATTCAACTTGTGGTCTCCCTTTTGTTTAGTCCCCTCATATAACCTCAGCCTATGAAAAGCTCCCCATAAAGCTATTATGTTTTTTTACAGCCTTTATGAAATCCCATATATTTTCTCAAATAAGCAGACTGTATTTGTTGTACAATTATGTCAATAGCAAATAAATAAAATAATAAAAAGGACAAGCACACACAATTGGAAAATGCAGGAGACATGATGAAGAAGGGACATCACAGTAGGAATAACCTAAAGGAGGGGACACACGGGCAGCAGCCATAAACTGTATATGAAAAGGCAGCAGCACACAATTCAAGATTTATTATATCCCAATACAGGATATTATCAAGCAACATCTGACACTACACTTAACACTGTGGGACAGGCAGCCATTTAAATGCATTAATATAACACCTTAATGAAACATACTTTGCCTGGGTCATATGTGCATGAAGCCTGTATAGCCATTGTCTTTGTAAATTGCAGTGTAATTTCAGATGTTGATCAGATCACAGAGGTTCTGTCAGGCCCAAGTAAGGCATTTGAGGTACTGGTGTGCATGGACATTCACATGTTCCACACCCCATAGGAGGAAAATTCATATCTACAGATGGTTTGAGCTGTGTTGGAACAGACATCAGAAGCCAAAGTGGACACAGTA
>NW_025742028.1:0-4085 GCF_021292245.1 Micropterus dolomieu | reverse complement strand
GCGGGTTGGCTGTTAATCGGAAGGTTGGCGGTTCAATCCCTGAATCCCCCTGGTTGCGTGTCGAAGTGTCCTTGGGCAAGATACTGAACCCCAATTTGCCCCTGGCGGCTGTTCCAGTGTATGAATGTGTATGACTGGTGTAGTGTAACTCCAAAGCACAGTCCTTCCCTACACAGGATCCCCGTACAACCACCAAGCATCCAATCCGAGCACCAAAATCCCAAGGAAACACCCCCAACCAGCTCGAAAAGGACCAGCCCGCACCTCCAGCCCTAACACAGATAATGGAAACAAATGTGGTTTATTTAACTCAAACTAACAAAGAACTTAACTAAGTTTATGGCATGGGTAGATGTGAGGAACATCAGTCATGTCAGAAGTGTGTGGATGAGTGGGAATGAAGTGTAATGCATGTTGGTGGGTGCAGCAAATTAAACAAAGGATCAAAGGCTGGAGTTGAAGCAGCAGGCCAGCAGAGAGACTGATTACCAGAAAGGCAGCCCTTTTATGCCCTCTAGGAAGCCCAACCCAGAGGGGCAGGTACATGCATTGGACCCTCCCAGCTCCACCTACAAGCCACACCCAACATCTGCCAAACAAGACACACACGGGCAGGAAGACTGGGGGGAAGTCGACACAATTTATATAAAGTGATTCAGATGACAATTCAAACAGAATATAATACTGCAAAGCCCAAACAAGTGCCAGCACTTCTTTCTCTATCACTGAATTTTTGAAAAGAAGCTAACTGGTCTCGCCATTCCCTGACCGTCCTCCTGTAACAAAACAGCACCTGCACCAACCTGACTTGCATCTACTTGGAGCATAAATGTTTTATTAAACTGTGGCGCCATTAACACAGGAGACGAACACAACAGAAACTTGATGTTCTCAAAGGCTTGCTGACACTCATTAGACCACACAAACATACTCAGTCAGAGGAAAAATAACTGTACGGAAGTTTTTACAGAAACTCCTATAGTCTCCGACTAGATCCAAAAACCGTTGCAACTCTTTTTTAGTTGTAGGCACAGGAAAATGTTCTACTGCCCTAACTTTGCCTGGCCCGGAGCTACACGGCCCTGCCCCGCTACACATCCCAGATACTTCACTTGCCCTCGCAAACTCACATTTGGCCAAATTTACATTCAGACGTGCCTCAGACAACCTGTCAAACAAAGCTCGAATGCATTTAAGATGAGCGTGCCATGTGTCACTATGAATAACCAGATCATCTAGGTAAATGTCGCTGTTGGAATGTCGCCGGAGCGTTTCTCAAACTAACAAGCATGACTCCACAAGAATAGAGTCCAGACGGGGTAACAAATGCTGACACAAATGCACAGACAACGGAACCTGCCAATATCCCTTAAGCAAGTTGAACTTGCTCACAAATTTGGCAGAACCAACCTGATATATACAGAATCTGGTTTAGTGACTGAGTTTAACTTTCTTAAGTCTGTACAAATTCTAGGCGATTTATCAGCCTTCGGGACCAAAATACACGGAGAGGACCAACTAGAAGATGAAGGGACAGCAATATTATTTTCCAGCATGTAAGCAACTTCAGAGTCTAGCTGTTTAAGTTTCTCCGGAGACATGCGGTAAAAGCGCTGTTTAATTGGTTGTGCATCTCCAACATCATGTTCGATCCAATTTGTGCATGTAGGAACATCGCCAAACAGACACGGATATTTCTGTATCAGATCAGACAACTCGCCACGCTTAGACTCAGTCAAATGCAACAGCAGACTATCAAGGTGGCGGCTGCGGCTCAGGAGGTAGAGCGGGTTGGCTGTTAATCAGAAGGTTGGAGGTTAAATCCCTTGTGTGTCGAAGTGTCCTTGGGCAAGATACTGAGCCCCGAATTGCCCCTGGCGGAAATAGTCTTTTCGTTTTGCACTAGTTTCCGTTTGAGCACTTTGGCTCAGTGTGTGAATGCAGATGTACTGTAAAAGCGCTTTGAGTGGTTGAAAAGACTGGCGCTATACAAATACGGAGCATTTACATTCAAGGTTACAAAGTGTCAGAATTTTTTAGACGACCACACGACAAACTGTCATCTGGTTCTGGCACTCCATCTGCCTCCTGTGATTCTGAAACCAAACTCACAAGCAGAACAGGATGCATCTTGTCTCTCACTGTCTGGCTTACCTCAGCCTCATGTTTATACATATCTAATTTTCTGAGATACTGATTTTTAGGTTTTCATTAGTTGTCAGTTATAATAATCAGTTATAATCATAAAAATTAAAAGGAATGAACACTTGAAATATATCAGTTTGTGTTATTGTGTTATTATACAAGTTTCACTTTTTGAATGGAATTACTGAAATAAATCAACTTTTTGATGATATTCTAATTATATGACCAGCACCTGTAATATGGCTTGACGTGATATAACTGTGTTGACTTTTTCCGTCCTGGTGTTGCAATTATGTAATTCAGGTCAGACCTCATCTCAACAACTCTATAAGGACCAGTATATTTAGCCTGAAACGGTGAGTTCACAACAGGCATCAGGGCAAGAACTTGATCTCCCGGACTAAACTCTTGATGTCCTGCACGCCGATCATAGATGTTTTTCATCTTACTCTGCGACACCTGCAATTTCTCCCTCGCCATTTCACCTGCTACAAACAGACACAGTTCACAGACATTTTTAACACCTCACTGGAGTCATGCCATGTGCCACCCTGCTTCAAAGTCTCCACCATCATCCCTGTCCCCAAGAAACCAAGGACCACTGGACTAAACGTGCCTGACTCCACCCGCAGGTGAATCACAGACTTCCTGACGGACAGGAAGCAGCACGTGAAGCTGGGAAAAGAGGTCTCTGATCCCAGGACTCTCAGCACCGGTTTTCCTCAAGGCTGCGTTCTTTCCCCCCTTCTCTTCTCCCTGTACACCAACAGCTGCACCTCCAGTCACCAGTCTGTCAAGCTCCTGAAGTTTGCGGATGACACCAGCCTCATTGGGCTCATCTCAGGTGGGGAGTCCGCATACAGGTGGGAGATCGACCATCTGGTGTCCTGGTGCAGCCAGAACAGACAGTGAGATGGTCGTGGACTTCAGGAAGAGCCCAGCCCCACCCTCCCCCATCAACCTGTGTGACTCCACAGTCACCACTGTGGACTCCTTCCGCTTCCTGGGCACCATCATCTCCCAGGACCTCAAGTGGGAACTGAACATCACCTCCCTCACCAAGAAGGCCCAGCAGAGGATGTAGTTCCTGCGGCAGCTGAAGAAGTTTTATATTTTTTTGTACACTTTTTTCGATCTCCTTACTTTTTATATATTTATATTACTATTTATGTTTTTATGTGTACTTTAAGCACCAATTCATACCAAGGCAAATGTGAAAATGTACCTGGCAATAAACCTGATTCTGATTCTGAGATGGTGCTTAAAGCCATTGACAAAATCAACAAAATTTCTAGGCTGTTCCGCCTCAACCAGACAGATTAAGAGCTTGGTAACGGACCCACACAGTCCACAATCAGGTGCTCAAATGGTTCATTCACAACCAAAATGGGTTGTAATGGAGCGACATGCCACAGTCAACTTTAATAGTTTAAAACGTTATTTCCCAACAACAAAAATGTGGCTAGTGAAAATGCTGTGTGGCTAGTAACTTTGGAAAACCACTAGCCACAGTGGCTGGTGAGCAAAAAAAGTTAATGTCAGCCCTGCTTGTGGTGCATCTCTTCAGATTCATCAGCCTCCTTCTCACTTGACATTAAAGGAGCCTCTTTGATGAACCAGCTCCTGCAGGTTCTGTCTTACATCAGAGAAGTACTGCTGAATCTCACACTTCCGCCTGCTGTGACTGTGATCATAAAAAGCTTCAAGATATGTGTCATATTTGTTGAAAAGAAGTATGTAATGCCACTTTGAGTTTTCATCCAGTTCATCAAGCGATGTGGGCTTTGTAGATCATTGGCAGACTTTCTGGGGAAGACCTGGTCTGATCTGGAGAGACGACATCCATCCCACTTGGGAAGGAGCAGCTCTCATTTCTAGAAATCTGGCCAAGTTTATTAGTGGACCAAATCCATGACAACCCAGAGTTGAGACCAGGAGGC
>NW_025742027.1:1171-2372 GCF_021292245.1 Micropterus dolomieu | reverse complement strand
GGGACTCTCATCCTAGATGTACAGTTTGGTCCAGATGTGAGCATGTACACTGAAGTTACAACAACTTCCTGTTTCATAGCGAATCATCGACGCCACGGACACGCCCATTGACGAAAACGCGCAAATAGCACAACTTTTAATCATCAATGCCTTTAGAAGGCACAGCAGAAATTTGACGTCGATCCGACTAAATCCCTAGGAGTTCGTTAAAGTACGAAGTGTGTAAATCATCCAAAAATGGCTGTAAAATTCAAAATGGCCGACTTCCTGTTGACTTTAGGCTATGGGTTCTTGAGGCTTTTTTGTGCGTCTTGACATGATACATGTCCCCAGAAAATTTCGTACATGTAGGTTGAACGTGAACGAGGGGCTAATTTTTTCCAATTTTCTAGGTGGCGCTAGCGAGTCATTTTGCAACGCCCATGTGCGAAACTTGTAGAATACGAAATTTTTCACCGGTTCTGACATGTTTGCAAATTTTGGTGAGTTTTTGAGAATGTTTAGGCCATGTCAGTTGAGCCTACTTTGCAGAAAAAATAAAAAAAATAATAATCCGAGCAAATTCAATAGGGACCTCACATGGTCGTGCTCGGGCCCTAAATATAATCCGAGCAAATTCAATAGGGACCTCACACGGTCGTGCTCGGGCCCTAAAAACAATATAATCCGAGCAAATTCAATAGGGACCTCGCACGGCCGTGCTCGGGCCCTAAAGATAATCCGAGCAAATTCAATAGGGACCTCGCACGGTCGTGCTCGGGCCCTAAATATATAATCTTAGCAAATTCAATAGGGACCTCACACGGTCGTGCTCGGGCCCTAATAAAATGGGTCCTGAGACCGACCCCTGAAGCACACCATATTTAACTGGACAGAACGAAGAGACATAGTTGTTTACAGACACGCAAATCTTCCTATTTGACAGGTAGGATGAAAACCATTCTAGGGCAGTACCAGAGATCCCCACCCAGTGCCTCAGTCTGTCTAACATGATGTTGTGATCAATGGTGTCAAAAGCAGCGCTAAGGTCCAGGAGTACCAGGACAGAGCACATGCCTTCATCAGCAGACATTAAAAGGTCATTGGTGACTTTAAGCAGGGCAGTCTCAGTGCTGTGGTACTTCCTAAAACCAGACTGAAACTTTTCAAATAATTTGTTATTTTCCAGTACAGTGAGCAGCTGTTTGGACACAATTCTTTC
>NW_025742027.1:0-1151 GCF_021292245.1 Micropterus dolomieu | reverse complement strand
AGGGAACCAGCAGATGGCAGTATTTGTTTTGCCATCTGCTGGGACCCGATGACCAGGATTTCTGTTTTGTCTGAGTTCAGCTGGAGGAAATTATTTGACATCCATTTTTTAACTTCACAAAGGCAGTCGGTAAGTGAACTCAGCATTCCAGGGTCTGTGGATCTGACGGGCAAGTACATTTGTGTGTCATCAGCATAAATATGAAAATAAATACCATGTTTATGGATAATATGTCCAAGGGGAAGCAGATACAAGGAAAATAAAATGGGTCCTGAGACCGACCCCTGAGGCACACCATATTTAACTGGACAGAATGAGGAGACATAGTTGTTTACAGACACGCAAATCTTCCTATTTGACAGGTAGGATGAAAACCATTCTAGGGCAGTACCAGAGAGCCCCACCCAGTGCCTCAGTCTGTCTAACATGATGTTGTGATCAATGGTGTCAAAAGCAGCGCTAAGGTCCAGGAGTACCAGGACAGAGCACATGCCTTCATCAGCAGACATTAAAAGGTCATTGGCAGGGCAGTCTCAGTGCTGTGGTACTTCCTGAAACCATAATTTTTTATTTTCCAGTACAGTGAGCAGCTGTTTGGACACAAAAATCTTTGCAATAAAAGGCAGTTTTGAAATTGGTCTAAAATTTTGTGGGAGGGAGGGATCTAAACCAGGTTTCTTTAAAAGTGGGTTCACGCAAGCCGTTTTAAAATAATCAGGGACACAACCAGTAGATAGGGAGCTGTTGAAAACAGATCAATTAGGGCCCAACAGAATCCATTGCTTTCAATAAAAACTTTGTAGGTATTACATCAAGTGAGCTGGAGGACACTCTCATTTGTGATACTGTTTTTAAAAGCTCAGACAAGTCGATGGGTTAAAACTGGTTAAAACTCTCTTGTTGCTGGTGAGGAACCTCTGAGTAAGAGGCCGCGGGGGTAATAGAGGCTCTGATTGACACCACCTTATTGGTAAAATAAGATAAAAACTATTCACAGTCATCATTACTTCCAGCTGAGGCACAAGGAGGGGTTGGGTTTACCAGCTGATCCACAGTCTTAAACAGAAACCTGGGATTGTGTTTATGTGTAGTAATGAGTTCAGAAAAATAGTGTGTTCTCGCATCCTTAACCATTTTATTGTAGTTAATTA
>NW_025742026.1:0-4385 GCF_021292245.1 Micropterus dolomieu | reverse complement strand
AAGCAGCTTTTTATTTAGTGAATAAATTTGTGACGCTGTGACCTGTTTAAGAAGCAGATCTTACCTCAGTGTGTTTGCTCCATTCGAGTGTTAATCTCATTAATCTGTTACACTATCATCATCAGCACAGGACAGCAAGTCTCAGTAATTAAGGAAGAATCATATTGTGGGTTTTAGAAAGAGGAATTCTATAGGTTTTCTTCTCCCTCATGTTTCTGGTCTGTTTAAAAGAACTGAAATAAAGTAGACAAAAGTCACCATGAGAAGTGTCAGTGCTCAGGGAGTGCAGGAGAAATGATTTGTTGATAGATCTAGGGTAACTAACACTAAGCATTGGGATCACCATCGGCTGCCAAAGACAATATTCTGCGCTCACCTGAATTCATCACATTCTGTACCTGGTTCACTCTCTAACACTGCAGCTGCTCTCAGAGCTTCTCCCGCTGAAGCTCTCTGAAGCAAAAGAGGCCATTTTTCTTTAGGCCAGTTGTTACCTTCTCAAAAACATGTCCAATAATGTTAACTTACAGTCAGTAATCATCCAGACACAGTTTATGTGTTGACCTATTTACATTGACTGTAAGATTCAGAATCAATTAACAAATGTCAAAAAATCATTTATTTAAATGTTAACTGATTACGTAATGTTCACCAACGAAGGTTGAGGTCAAGGGCAACTGGACTTGGTTGAAGAAACTAGAAGACATTTCGTCCCTCATCCAAGAGACTTCTTCAGTTCTGACTGACTGGTGAGGAAACTCAGCAATTTAACTTCTGTGGGATCGTTAGCTAGGATCGTCGATACCGCTGGTTCGTTAGTGCTCCTGGCTGTGGTAACGACAGCCGTCATGGTCGTTAGAGCCACCCGTTGTCATGAGTTGTAGTTTTTGCCATTTGTTTCTGGTGTCCTTCTGTTTACCTGTTCTTCTTGTTTCCTTGTCCTTAGTGTTTATGTCTTGTCTGGTGTTCTAGCTCGTAGTCCTGTGTTGTTTTGGTTTTGGTTTGGTAGTCTAGTTGTTATATTGTTTCTTAGTCACTGCCTTAACTCTTGTTCCTGCGTTTTAGTTCTTTGTCCTTGTTCCCAGTCCTGTACCTTAGTTCATGTTAAGTGTTCACTCTGGTCTGTTTTGTGTTCAGTAACCTGTGTTCCGTCTGTTCCCCCGGTTGTCACTCTGCCTGCATGTCAGTCTCTCTCTCTCTCTCTCTCTCCTTGTGAGATTCCGGCAGTGTAGACGCTTATGAGCGTATTACTGCCCTCCACAGGTCAAAGTTTGAACTAAATTCTTACATACAGTCCTGTGTCATGCAAGAATTGAAGGACTGCCTTGGAGATCAGTTTATGCTCGTCACTGTGCCCAAACAAAGATAAAACAGAAAAAGTCTCAACTCCATACCTGACAGTTTATTAACGAGTACATTTCTTTCTGCCCTATACTTTCTGCATTCCAGGAAAACATGCCCTATTGTCTCAAGACTCCCACATTCACACAAGCCTGAAACATGCTTCCCTACAATGCACAAAGAATAATTTAATCCACATTGCCCCAACCTCAATCTGCACATTTTAACTGAGTCCCTGCGGGACAAAATGTTACATAAACATCTCTTCCTAACTTTGGGTTGTATAGAAAAGTAGTGTCTGCCTCTAATTTAGTTTTCCCACCCTCTCTGCCATTCTTTTATTAAGCCCTCTTTAATTATTTCTCTCAATTCCACTCTCCCTAATGATACATGGACATCTACTTCTCTTCCTAAGCTCTCTTTTGCAATATTATCCACTCGTTCGTTCCCCCTCACCCCAACGTGCCCGGGAACCCAGCAAAAAACTGATGTTGCAAATAAACCACATTCAAGATGTCATTTACAATGTCAGGTCGGGCTTTAGATTTTCCTACTTTCAAATTTTCTAGAGCACCTGTAGAATCAGAGCAGATAATGACTTCTCTAGGTTTGACTTCCTCAATCCACCATAGAGCCCATAAAATTGCCATTAATTCAGCAGTGAGGACAGAGCTTCCATTAGAAATACGCCGTCCAATTTCCAACCCTAACTGCTCCACATACACCCCAAATCCAGCTCTCCCACTAACTGGATCTCTAGATCCATCTGTATAAACAATCATTGTGCTCCCACTAATTGAATTAAGATGTTCCTCTATTTTTGGTGCCACTTCCCACTTATCTTTTCCCTGAAGAAAACCAAGCTCGATATTTATTTCAGGCATCACCCAATATGGTATTGGTGACCAACTTATATGCTCTACAGTACCTCACTGATCCATGCACATCTTACCTGCCCACTGATTTACTATGTCAAAAAATGTTTTGTATCTATTAGCTCCTGCAACCTCTTGCAACAGACACCTTGCTGGGAAGGTACGATTACACCCACTAAGTTTGACCCAGTATTGTAACCCTAACTTAATGCGTCTTAACCATAAGGGCATTTCTCCCATTTCAATGAGTAGGGCAGGGACTGCGGAGGTTCTAAAGGCCCCACAGCAAAGCCTCAAAGCCCTTGCCTGCACCACATCTAACCTATCCAGAACAGTTTTGGAAGCAGATCCATACACAAAGCTGCCGTAATCTAGAGCAGATCTAATCATGGCCTGAAAAATTAGCAGCATCGTCTCCCTATTAGCCCCCCACTCACACCCAGCCAGACTTCTCATTACATTCAGAACTTTTTCACACTTCAACACAATTTTATCTACATGCACAGCCCAAGTCATACGCTCTTCAAACCAAACACCTAAAAATTTAAAAACCTTTACCTTCTCCAATGGAGACCCATACATATATAGCCCTAGATTAGGTAACTTTCTTTTAAATCCAAATACTATATATTTAGTCTTAGAAGCAGAGATTTTAAAGCCCCATGTGTTTCCCCATTCCTCTACTGATACTAACACTCTTTGAATCTGTTTTAAAACAAACTCTACATTACGCCTTCTTTTCCAAATGGCCCCGTCATCTGCAAATAAAGATAACCCGAATCCTCTTTCTACTTTACCAAAGATATCATTGATCATTATATTAAATAACACTGGACTAATTACACTTCCCTGTGGGGTTCCATTCTCTATGCCCACAGTCTTTGAATTAATACTACCAACCTTTACTTGCATTGTTCTTTTCATTAAAAAATCCTTTATCCAATTAAACATTCGTCCCCTAACTCCCAAGTCAAAAATTTTAATCATCAATCCCTCCTTCCACAAAGAATCATAAGCCTTCTCAATATCCAGGAATACACTCACTACTATTTCCTTATTGCTAAATGCCCTTTTAATATCTTGATCTAAAACTGCAACTGATTCCATTGTAGACCTTCCATTCCTAAATCCATTCTGTACATCAACATAGTGTCCTCTCGTTTCTAAAAAATATACTAATCTGTTAGTAACCATCCTCTCCATAATCTTACAGATCACTGCTGTGAGCGCTATAGGACGGTATGATCCAGGGTCAGATGCCTCTTTCCCTGGTTTCAAGATAGGGACCACAACTGCATGTTTCCACTCCCTGGGCAAATAACCCTCTGCCCACACAGTATTAAACAAAGCTAAGATTTCTTCAAGTACAAAATCATCTAGATATTTAAACAACTCATAAGATAGCCTATCTCTCCCTGGGGTAGTATTTGCCCCAGACATAATTGCTTCCTTCAACTCTTTTAAAGAAAAAAACCGATTAATAGGATTTTCATTTTCTAAACTCCTCTCCAGCTTCCACTGATTAACTTCAATCAATTCATCCCTCTTCCTACGCCTCTCAACCCCCATTATCTCTGATCTATGTACAGCTTGAAAACTCTCAACAAACATGTCTGCTTTTTCTTTATTGGAAACTGCTACCACCTCTCCCTTCTGTAACACTGGTATCTTTTTTTATATACCCCTGACATTCTACGTACTGCTGACCAAAAATGCCTTACTGGAGTCTCAGGACCTAACGTACCACAAAACTTCCTCCAACTGTTTCTTTTTGCATCCTTTATAAGTCGTCTTGCTACTGCCCTTAGACGCTTGTACTCCATTGCATTAACCAACATTGGATACTTTCTTAATCTTCTATATGCTTTATTCCTACTCCTTACAGCTTCATCACATTATTTGTTCCACCAAGGAACCAGCATACGTGACCTAGGTTCCTGCTTCACAGGAATGGTATAGCAAGCAGCCTCATGCATCATGAGGCTGATTGAAGTATTCCAGTTGTCTACAGAACCCTCACTATCAACATCTCCTACTAAGCTTTGAGCTTTCTCCCGGTATTTATCCCACTTGGCCTGAGAAAAATTATATCTAGGGACACTCTTTTCCACTTCTCTTCTCAACTCTCTACCAAATCTGCATAAAATTGGATAATGGTCACTACCCAGT
>NW_025742025.1:0-3231 GCF_021292245.1 Micropterus dolomieu | reverse complement strand
CTCCGAGCCCCAGAATTGAGATCCCAGCTGATCTGAAGGAGAAGCAGTCTGTCACTATAACCTGCTCAGCTTCCACTCCCTGTCCACACTCCCCTCCTAAACTCACCTGGAACCTCCAACAAGACTCTCACAGCAACACAGAGGAAAACACAGATCGAACCTTTACAACTAAAATCCAGGAGACCATCACTCTGTCAGACCAACATGATGGATACAACATCACCTGTTCTGCCAGATATCCTGTGAATGAAGGAAAAGATGTCAAGACAGCAGAGGAGAGAAAGACTCTCAGTGTTTCATGTAAGACAAGCAGAGTTTGTTATTGGATCCTGTCAGCACATGATGATTGATGGGATGTCAGCTGATTTGAATAAAATGAATCTCACATTTTCCTCAGATGCTCCTAAAAACACCTCAGTGTCCATCAGTCCATCAGGTTTGGTGTCAGCAGGTAGCTGGGTGAACCTGACCTGCTCCAGCAGAGCCAAGCCTCCCGTCAGCCGCTTCACCTGGTTCAAGAGCAGCAAAGATGGACCCAAGAATGTATCTGAAGGAGAGGTTTACAGCTTCAAGGTGACCAGTGTCACTGATGGAGGAGTTTATTACTGTGTGGCCACAAATGATCTTGGTAATCAGACGTCATCAGAGATCCATCGGAAAGGTTAATATGAAAAGCTTAATTTCAGCAATTGCTACGTCAATACTGCTACATGTCAACATTCAACACTTGTCTTCTTTCAGTCAGTCATATTGGTTTTGTTTTTTCAAGAAACAGACATACGCTCTGTACAATGGCAGGCAATTCTTGGAGGGATCGTTGGGATCATTGCACTCATCTGCCTGGTTGTCTGTGTTTGGTAAGTATCACAAATCTAAGCAGCTAATTTGACTCAGTTACTGGTACAATGTCTATTTAACCTAAAACACAGTATAATTAACAGCCTCTCATGTCCTCCAGGTGTTTAAAGTCAACACGTCCAACTACACAACAGACTCAGGTAAATACTACATTACTTCAGCTGTACAGTACTGCACTGTGAGTTTGTTTGTATCTGAATGTTTTTACATCTGTTCATTTTGTCTGTGTAGTCTACCTGACAATTATTTACTGTAAAACCTTAATCAGAGCTGCCTCTGTGCTGCTATGTAGTTCTGATTTTTCTTTTTAAAGTCAACTTAATCCATTTGAAGGTTCCCCTCACAACACTTTCTGTTTGATTCATTTACAGAGTCAAGCAGGTGAAGAGCTGGCTGTTGAAGACCCAGCAGGTAAAACTGAAGAAAAAGAAAGAGACATTCTTTATAGAGAGATTGACTTCTCCAAGCGGAGAGCTGCCCCGTCCTCTGACTCAGTGCAGGACAGTGGACAGCAGCAGGATACTCTGTATGCACAGATCTCTACGCTCAAGTTAAGAATAGAGTAGAATTTGAATTTAATGTGCTTATTTATGGCCTGATTTTTGTGTCAGTAGAAACTGAATTTGAATTGCTCAACTTACATAATTGCATTAAAAATTTGAATTGCATAATTTGAATTTGAATTTATTAGTTTGAAACTGAATTCCAATGATCTTGAAACTGAATGTGATATTATGAATCTGAATTCAGTTTCAGAAACTATATTTGAGCCTCACTAAAAATTCAAGTCTTTGTGTGCTTTCACTTTCAGTTCTCTCAATTTAAATTGGCTTCTCTCAAGTCAATTTCAATCCACAAGTTTCACTTTTAAGGTCACAGACAGGTCAGGGTCCTTGAGGGTGGATTCTGCAGAGAGATTCCTGGAAGAGGTATATCTGAGTCCTGAAGAGCTGGACAAGTATATTAGGCAGAAACTGGAAATATATGAAAGAGGGAGGGGAAAAAGAAAGAACACAGACAGAAGTGAGGAGTGTAACGGGGAAAGAAACATGGAAGTAAATGATCATAGTTAAATTGCTGATGTTTTACATCTTACAATGCTGCACAGAGTTAGGTGGCTAAAGGGTAGGAATTTAAGAGATTTGTAGATGAATTTAAAGATTTACCAGAGGTGATATGTATTCAAGAAACTTGGCTTAAACCATGCTGAGATTTTGTGATTCCTGGATACGAAAGTGTCAGATATGATAGAAACGGAAAGTCTGGGGGAGGGTGTGCAACATTTATAAGATCAGACGTACAGTACCAGAAAGTAGAGATCAAGTCTAAAGTGTGTTATAGTAAGGGTTTGGGGACAGCACAGGTGGATTAGCATAGTAAACTTTTATAATCCTTGTTTACAAATAAATTTAAATGAGGGTTATGGAACAAAAAGGAACCCAGGTCATTTGGGGGGATTTTAACTCTCACAACCCTCTTTGGGTTAGCAGAATAAAGGACACTAATGGGAACACTATAGAGGAATTTATGGACAGGTGGAGATTAGTTTGTTTAAATGATGGCAAGCCAACTACATTCGATATTAGAATAGTACCTTTTTTCATACATACACTTAGCATCCCGTGAACTGGCAAGGGTTGGAGAGTTGAATTTTTTGGACAGATATACAACAGGAAGTGACAATTTCCCAATACTATTGAGATTTGGGAAGACTATATTGAGTGAAGAACAGGGCAATCAAAAATTCTTTAATCATAGTAAGGCAGATTGGACATTTTTTTCCTGTTAAGCATTGCCAGAGCAGTTAACGGCCCTGAGCATTGCGAGTTGAGTCCACGAGTGAGTGACGTGCGATACCACTTAATTCCTATCCGATCCAATACCAAGTAATACCCAGGCTGGTATTGCCGATACCAATACTTTTTACATATTTTTTGTTCTAGTTTAATGTGACCTCCCTCTCCCGTTTTTGTATTTATGAGAGAAATAAGGAGTAGGCTGTAGCCTTACCAATTCAAAATAATATCATATTCTTTAATTATAATGAAAATATCCTGCTCCGTACTGCCTCTTCATAACATCATCATATTATTTTGACTTAATCTCAGATGTTGAGCGAAGTTTGCAGTGTTGCCAAAGTATTTCACTGTCTTTGCACACACATCACACACAGGTCATTATTACCTTCAACAGAGCCAGACTTGACTGTTTTTACAGTCAGCCATAGTAAGTATTCAGTCACGGGAAATGTAAAGGGCTGCAGCGGCTCACTTCAAAGAAGCTCTGTCACAGAGCCGTAGCACAAGCATGACTTGGCGGAAGGAAAAGTAGTTCCTATCACCTGAGTAGCCTATAATTAGACCATCCTGGTGA
>NW_025742024.1:0-1044 GCF_021292245.1 Micropterus dolomieu | reverse complement strand
CTCACTTTCTGTTGTTTTACACAGATCAGTCACAGGAAAGAGTGTTTCACCAGATCTCACCTTTACAACAAACAATACCAATTTCATACAGCCATATTTCACTGAACAGGACTCATGTAGAGAGTTCTACATGAAAGCCTCTAAAAGGTAGAAGCAGGCTGTTTTAGCCTGTACACACTGAGTTGATGGCTTCCAGTGACCTGTTGTACTTTGGAGTAAATTTTAATTCACTTTCTGTTGTTTTACACAGATCAGTCACAGGACAGAGTGTTTCACCACATCTCACCTTTACAGCAAACAATACCAATTTCATACAGCCATATTTCACTGAACAGTACTCTTTTGCTTCTCAAGGCTAAGCGAGTGTGAAAAGCTCCTTTTGTGGATTTTATGAGCTAACAACAACCTAATAAGTTCTAAATGGAGAATGAATACCAAAATACAACTGTATGATGGGTGTGGGACGCTGATTTGAGCTGTTGTGATTTGTGGCCCCTATGGGTTAGGGAAGAAAAAATTGAAATGTCGACGCCGAAGGCGGCGACATTGAATGCACAGGCCATCCACTGCCAGCTGGCTCCTAGCCCTCACTTCTCATTGAGGTCTCCTGGAATCAAAGTGCCCAGACGGTGAATCCAAAGCCTCTCCTCCCGCCGTCTCTGAGCTGTGGACCACCTGGGGTTACACTGCAGGATCAGTGCAGTGAGCTGGGACCAGCCATGCTCAATAAAATGTTTGACCAGTGGGATGTGTGTGTCTTTCTTCCTCCCAATGTTATATCTGTGTTGTGTGAATCTGGTCAAAAGGGTGTTCCCCGTCTCCCCCACATACTGTATGTTACACTGTCTGCATCTGATTAAATAAACACAATTTTTGGAGTGAGCAGTGCCATGCCTGTGTGTGGGGAAAACATTGTGGTTGTGTGGGTTCAGCACCCAAGGACGGTGCCTAAAAAATTCTCCGTGACCCAGGGGTCTAGAGTCAACACGTGGTGCCAATTTGGCCTTCACCAGAGTGTCCTGCAGATTTTTATTCTTCCTAAAT
>NW_025742023.1:0-4646 GCF_021292245.1 Micropterus dolomieu | reverse complement strand
TGAAAGCCTGGGAAGGCTAGAGGGGTCCCAAAACACGGTGTCCTGGATGTTGGCGGTTGCGCTAAGAGAAACAATCTGTTTGGCTTGTACTGAAGCCACATCCATAAAGCCAGTCAGCAGGGAATCTTTCTCTTTGAGTTCCTCTGAAAGTCGTCGGATGTCTTCCATAAGGTCAGCAATCTTCTTGTTCGCTTTCTTAAGGAGTGTGCAGTCCTCATGGGGCAGAGTTATCTCGGCTAGCATAGTCACCGGAGCTTTGTTGCGATCAGTAGCGTTGATCGCGTTTTTACGGTCATCTAGTTTAAAATCCATGTCGGATGATTAAAATCCTTAACCCACGTAAAACTTAAATAAAGTTAAGTTAAATAAAAAGGATATAAAAAATGTAACGAAAAAGAGTGGATTAAAACTGGATAAGAGTCCGGTTTAAGACGGAGCTTCCGACAGGTGGCTACAGACGCCAACGCATGCGCAGAGTGCAGATTACGTCAGCAATTACTTTTACCCCTGTTTTGTGTGCACGCAGATAGCGCTCTCAAAGAAAACACAGGAATGATCAGAGAGAGCAGCATCAGTCACCACAACCTTGGAAATGTTCAGACCCTTGGAGATGACTAAGACCAAAGTGTGCCCCTTATTGTGTGTGGGCTCCGTCACATGTTGGGTCAGTCCATAATTATCAAGAACACAAGTTCTTTAGTCAGTCTGTCCTGGGGGTTATCAACATGGATGTTAAAATCACCAACAATAACAACACAGTCAAAGTCAATACAGATTATAGACAGCAGTTCACCAAAGTCATCAAAAAAGTTTGCACAGTATTTAGGGGGCCTGTAGATATTTAGAAAAATAGCTTGAGAAGAGGAATTCAGCTGAAGAGCCACATATTCAAAAGAAGCAAAATTCCCATAAGACGTCTTTTTGCATTGGAGGGAGTCATTAAACAAAATGGCAACTCCACCTCCTCTCTTATGCACTCTAACTTCACTCGTGAAACTGAAGTTGGGAGGGGTAGACTCGATAAGGACAGCTGCACTATTAGCTGCATTATCTTGGTCCAACCAAGTTTCAGTTAAAAACATGAAATTAAGATTGTGAGTGATTATAAAATTATTGATTAAAAATGTTTTTCCAGCCAAAGGCCTAATGTTTAACAAAGCTATTTTTATTTTATTTTTTTTTGACAGGCTGCGGCTGACGAGGAATTAATACTAAATTTGCAGGATATGTTGAGTGCTTCCTGTTTTTCAACACATTCACCATGCTTTTTCTGTTACCTATCAAGACAGGGATGGAGAAGACTACCAGCACACTGGGCCCCGGCTTGTTCTGGGAAGAGTCATGAGTGCTATTTTCCTTGTAGCCTGGACCCAGCACATATCAGACAGAGCTTACTGGGCTTTTTCGCCATTGCGGAGCGGGAGGGCGGGTTGGGCGCTGTATTTGTGACACATGTGTCAAACCTGGAGGACTTAGAACCAGTGGTGGAGGTGGACAGTGAGGGGGGTTTAGGGTGGAGAAAATGGGAGTGGAGCGAGGGAAGGTGCAGGGAGTAAATTTGGTCCCAGCTTCCATGTGATCAGTGAAGTCCAAAAGGGGGGAGAGGGGAGAAAGGGTGTCTGGAGATGGGGATTGGGGGGGTAGAGATGTTGAATCCTCACTGTTGGTTTTCAGTGAGAGAGGTAGAGACACTTCCTCTTGGCTCTGATGTCTCCTGTGATCAGAGCTCTCTTCCAGTGGGGGTTGGGGTGGCTCTCCTTCAAGGTTTCTGGTGTGTAGTGTTATGTCTTCTTCTTGTTTTGATTCCTCTTGTCCTTGGCAGAGGGAACAGATGAGTGACGCAGAAAGTAAAACAGGTTGGAGCTAAACAATTTTACTCCTGACTTGTTAAGGCGAAGTCCATCTGCCTTAAAAAGATGTCTGCAGTCCCACAGAAAGTAAAAGTTTTCGATGAAATGCACTGAATGGACAGTACATGCCGTTGAGAGCCACGTGTTCAATGCCATCAATCTGCTGAATCTCTCAGCTCCTCTTCGGATTGGCGGTATAGGGCCACTGATAAACACCTCAGCATTCAAAGAGCTGACCGTGTTCAAAACATTATTAAAGTCCTCTTTCAACACTTCAGACTGTTGCTTCACAACATCATTGGTCCCGATGTGCAGTATGATGTTTTTCACAGTAGGATGTTCAACCACGATATGCAGGATTCTTTCTGCCAAGTCAGACACCGTATCCTTCGGAAAGCAGAGTACTATGGTGTTCTTACTGCACATGCTTCTTACATCGTTTACAGCAGCGTCACCCACAATCAGAGTTTGAGGCCTAGTCGTTAGCTTTCCCTGCAGCCTTTTACTTTCTGATTTACTCTCAGTCCTTACCCTTCTGTGTGAGGACGGGAGGTTATCCAGGTCATCAGACGGAGATCCGGGGTCCTGCAATAGTGGTGAAAATCTGTTCTGCTGTTGCACACTCGGTTGTTGGGGAGGTTTGTTGCTAACTCTCCCTTTCGCAGCTGTCCACGGCTGTGTCCTACCAAGAACAGGGGTTGAAGAGGCGCTCTGCCTGGATGATAATGCAGGCCAGCCAGTCGCATCACAAATCTCAGGGCGCTGGGTTCTCCCTGTTACTCGTCCTCCCATTTCCCCAGGAAATGATTTACTCTTAGGCTTTGCACCAAGAGCGTTCCAGGGAGGACTCCCACTTTTAGATTTATTACCCAGTACACAGGCCTCCTGCTTCTTGGTAGTCTTGTTGGTGCTAATTAGCCGTGTGTTAGCATGCTCTTGTCCACTGTTTTGGGTCCACGGTAAAGTGGTGTCATTCCCACATAATCCATTCACTTCCACATTCACTTCTAACCTGTGGATCTTGGTTTCCAGCACAGTAATTTTCTGTAGAAGTTTGTATAAGTTGTCCGTGGAGAAGGGGGGCATCTTGTTGCTAATTAGCATTAGCTATAGCTCCAGTCACTGCAGTACAGGCTAGTGCTATTGATAGGCCGCACTCACGTAGCACTAAGATCATAAAAGGTTTTAAAGTAAGAGCCTACTTTATCTGACAGTCCCAGTGATTTAAAAGTATCCAAGAGCTGCTGATTTCTAGCAGGAAAAAAAAGAGAGTTTAAGCAAAAGAATGCAAGGAGAAGCAAGAGCAAGCAGCAAAGCGTCTGCACTGTAAGAGTTACGTTGCATTCTCTGGCAGACCTGGATCAGCTGTAACACACCACAGGGCTAACGTTAACATTGCTATGTGGCTGTGTTTTAATGACCGGGTCGGTTTGTTTTGGAGAGGAGACGACCTCAGAGATAATTCGGCTCCGGGTAGAACCCTGCCAGTGCACTGAAGTGGAGCGGACCCAGAACAACTCTCATATCAGCTGTTAGCTGTAAACACTAGCAGGACTAAAGCTATGGTAAAGCTGTGTTAAAACTATAACTTAGCAAAACATCACTGCGCTGTAATAATGTTATGCTTTATTAAATGTCACATAATTGTTGTGAACTCAACCAGACGCACTTCAAAGAAGGTCAGATGGTGTCAAAAGAGGGAGGGAAGTTTCCCTCCCCGAGAGTTGACCTTTTCACATGTAAAACCCAGAGACATCGCCTGGTGTTGGTAAGGACCGAAAGAGACTCAATGAGACAATGAATTGCTTAAGGATTGTGTATTCAAAGAGCCTTAGTGAACCTTTCTAGCCGTAAAGGTGTCACTAAAGACAGTCCACAGGACAGGAAAAGGGGCGATCTGACCCCTTCTCCCTCCCGCAGGTCACCTCCAGCCTCAACCTGACTCTTTTCTCTCCACAGAACGGCTGAGCCATAAACCACCATTTCATTCTCTGATAACCGGTGCGATAAGCCAGGAAAGCAGAGAAGAGAGACCATAAAAACCCCCGTTTCTCGAACCAAGCAAGGTTCCATTATAACTGTGTTTATTCTGTTTAAATAATAACCTTGCTAAGTGAGCAGCGGTGTTTGCCTCTGAGTTTAGTAACTAATAACCCTGTTGTTATCCTTTAGTGATGTTTGAGGACTAGCAGACCCATAAGAAAGTAATCTTGAACTAGTTTTCTAACCTCTTTCTGTGTTGTTTTAATTCATCCCTGTTACTCCCTAGTAATCACTGTCTGTTCAGTATTAACTAATGCTTGAGTTAAATGTTTCATATACAATTTCTTACTAAGTTATCCATGGAAACGCTCGTAGGCATCACCAGCCTCTCAGTTAAAGTGGAATGTCTACTCTTTTCTTGTGTGACCCGAGCGCCACCAAGGGGACAAGAAAGGTATAACACGCAAGTGTTTAAAACTCGGCTTACACTGACAGAATCGTTAAGTAGGCCTAACTATCACCATGTAATTGCATAAACGAAATTTTACTGTCATGCTTACATCTAAATTGTCTCATGAGTTAAAACCAGTAACCAGCAAGTATACTGAGGACAGGTAATCAAGCTTTGTTACGTTTTATATAACCATTATAACCTTTTTCCATAGTGTTTAGCCTTGTTTTAACTGTCTTTATCCGAATGTTTAGAACTAAGTATTTTTCCAAATGTCGATATTGTGGAGAGAGAGATTAAAGGGAAATACGCGCAACGTATATTTCTTTATCCCAAAAAGTTAACACCTTAGCGACGTTTGG
>NW_025742022.1:0-2112 GCF_021292245.1 Micropterus dolomieu | reverse complement strand
CAAGAAGAGAGCATAATTTAGCTTTAATAGAAGTATTTTTTGCCAACAGTTCTCTCTGTATGCATTTCCTTAGAGCATTAGTTTGTGTGACTAGTGTATAACTTTTGTTTGTGTTTACGTGTATTTTTTGGTATGAATTACAGTAAATAAACTAAATTAAAAACACAAATAAACTGGACATCACTCATTTCAAAAATCTTGTTACAGCCCTGCCCCTGTAGGCTGTTGAATTACAGTTTTTCTTGATTGCTTAAACACATTTCTTGAAATTATGTCTCTTTTTCTGAAAACTCTGAACACAAATCCAAAACTTCTCACCCAATTCCCCAAACATTCTATTTTCAGGTCAAAATGAAGCTCTCCACTCAAAACCATTAAAACCTTGCCCTCAGACATAACACACAAGCCCTCAAAAACACACACTACAACACAGTCTTACACACTGGTGAGATAAATTCAAAACATTACTACAAAAACTGGTTATTGGTTATGTTGCTTGTGGTTCTCCCCCTCAAAAACCTTTTCACCTGATGAACACGACAAAGGCCAGAAAAACACCAGTCTGCACAGAGGATTTTAAAGTACTCAAGCAGAGCAGAACCTACAGTTCAGGAATCTGCAGCAGGATGTCATCTTATATCCTGGAAAATTCTAGCAATAATCAGACTGAGTTCCTTCAAACTAAGCCAAATCCACAGGTAAAAGTTGTCATTACATTACAATGTGTTGAGTTCAGCTTAATGACCATAATTGCTGAATAATAAGTTGTGCTCATTGGTATAATTTGGACATTTCAGATAAAGATAGCACAGAATTGTGCTTCACAGTCAGTATAATACTTTACCTTTTCATGTAATGATTTAATGATTTTAAGTGTAATGAGAGCTGTGGAAAACATTGGCATGTACGTCAGCAAATTCCACTCCACTTGCCAGCAAACAAAATGTGTCTTCTGAGAGACTTGGTAGGTGACACATGTTAATGAGCCACGATAAATGCAAGGTTGTTAGTTGAGCAGAGGTTTGGGTAATTTTGTCAATCTGGAATTGCAGTCAGTCACTCTGTAAGACTCTGTGCTGTATGGAAACAATGCTGTGTTTTGTGTTCTCCAAAAACCTCATCTTAACATGATTCCCCATAAAGTGAGAACATACAAATTTACTACATACAAAAAATGACTGTACATGAGTACAGTTCCGACATGCTCGCCCTGAACGTTCTCTGTGTTTTACTTACAACATATTTATTTTACAGCTGTAGCTAGTGGAAGATTCAGATTTTACACACTAAACAATATAATAATTTTATTTATGAAGTACTTTTCATAAGCCATGCTATAAACGGCTTTCACAAGTGCAAAGACAATAAAACACACATAAAACCAATAAGAGATTAAAGCTGCAAGCAGCGTTGGGCGGGCCCTCGCAGTTGTAGCGCGTCCGCGCGTGAGCCGGCCGAGTTGCACATTCTGGAGCTCTGCCGGTGCGGCTGTGAATTTCCTACGCGGTTCCGACGCCGCATGAAGGTGCTATATGTCACTTCCTGTGTCCCCTATGTGGAGCTACATAGCACTTGCCGCTATGAATATAAATCGGTATTGGTGTGTAGATGTCTGCGGGGTGGGAGAGTTATCAAGCACGTAAAGTTTGTTTCAGATGTGAGCATGTACAATAACAATGTAACAATAATGTACCCAAACAATAAAATAAATTCCTTTTATATTTCCCTGCCTTGTTGTTTATGTGTACATACAGAGGAAGAATGTGAGAACGTGTGTGAATGTGAGGGGCGGCTGTGGCTCAGGAGGTAGAGCGGGTTGGCTGTTAATCGGAAGGTCGGCGGTTCGATCCCTGGCTCCCTGGTTGCGTGTCGAAGTGTCCTTGGGCAAGATACTGAACCCCGATTTGCCCCTGGCGGCTATTCCACCAGTGTATGAATGAGTGTGACTGGTGAATGCAGATGTAGTGTAAAAGCGCTTTGAGTGGTCGAAAAGACTAGAAAGGCGCTATACAAGTACGGAGCATTTACATTTAACAGCACACATTTCATCGTTACTGTGTGTTAGAGCATGTGAGAACAGTGGATACTTTTAATACAGCCCACACCCCTAAT
>NW_025742021.1:0-3354 GCF_021292245.1 Micropterus dolomieu | reverse complement strand
CCTCCATTAGAACTCATATTTCCCCACCTGTATCCGACCTCTCTGAAATGATGACCTGTTTAACAATGTTTGATCAGTTTGAGCCTGTGTCGCTTCCTCGCCTCAATAAAATAATTTCACAGCTCAAACCCTCAGCCTGTCCCACAGACATTGTCCCCCTTCGCCTTTTTAAGGAGGTCTGGACCACTATAGGGCCAAGTGTCCAAAAAATGATTAACAGCAGTCTGACTTCAGGAATTGTCCCAGCTTATTGCAAAGAAGCAACTGTTGTACCTCTAATGAAAAAGCTAAATTTGGACATTACAATTTTAGCTAACTACAGACCGATATCAAAGCTTCCTTTTATTTCTAAAATCTTAGAAAAAACTGTATTTGCACAACTACCTACCTTTTTAGATACAAATGGTATTTTAGAATTTTTTCTGGTTTTAAAGCTTTTCATAGTACAGAGACTGCACTTTTAAGAGTTTTTAATGATCTTTTACTACTATTATTATTGATCACGCCATTCTCATTTGTCGCTTTGAGCACTGTGTGGGCATCCGAGATACTGCCCTGCAGTGGTTCAGATCGTATTTATCTGAGCGATGTTTTTATGTAAAACTTGGTGACTTCACGTCATCTACCGCTCCCCTTCTCTGTGGAGTTCCTCAGGGCTCAGTTCTTGGACCACTATTGTTCTCCTTATACGTTCTCCCTCTTGGAAACATTTTTTAAAAATATGGTATTTCCTACCACTTTTATGCGGACGACTCGCAAATCTACTTGCCCCTGAGAAGAAATGCAAACAGTTCCCTGAATCCTCTACTTGAATGTCTCATGGATATTAAGGCCTGGATGTCTTTTAATTTTTTTTATTTAAATGAAGACAAAACTGAGGTCATTGTATTTGGACCCAGCCGGGTTTGTGACTCCACTCCCATAAACCTTGGTTCCCTGCCGTAAAGCCAGTAGTCACCAATTTAGGCATCAAAATTGACTGTGATTTTAAACTTGACAAGCAGATAAACACTGTGGTTAAATCCAGTTTTTATCATTTGAGGCTTTTATCTAAAATTAAACCTGTTTTATCTTTTGATCTTCTTGAGCATGTGATTTATGCTTTTATCTCGACCCGTTTGGATTACCGTAATGCACTTTACATCGGTGTGAACCAAACCTCCCTCTCACGCCTGCAGTTAGTCCGGAATCCAGCTGCTCGTCTTTTAACAGGAACCCGGAAACATGAACACATTACCCCCATTCTGGCCTCTCTCCACCGGCTTCCTGAACATTTTAGAATACATTTTAAGATTTTAATGTTTGTTTTTAAGTCACTTAATGGGTTGGCACCTCTGAGGTCTGCTGATCAGCTGCGGCTGAACGTGCCCAGGACCAGGCTGAAGACCAGGGGCGATCGCTCTTCTTCAGCAGTTGCCCCCAAACTGTGAAATGACTTACCTCCTCACATTAAAGTGGCGCCCAACCTCCACACCTTTAAATCTCGTTTAAACATACTTTTATTCCCCGGCTTTTAATTCACCATGAGAGCTGCTGTGGTCTTCGTTGTCGCTGTCAGTGTTGTTATATGTTTTGTTTTTATTTATCATGAGCATATTCTATATCATCTCTGTAAAGCACTTTGGTAACCTTGTTGTTTTTTAAATTGTGCTATATAAATAAAGTGGATTAGATTGAGATTGTGTCACACTTTATAACAGTTAGACCGCATTAAGTAACTTTACTGTAGTGTCAGTGGATGGCTCTTCTTCTGTGGTGTTGTCCCCGTTTTGTTGCAGTATTGTATATTATGTGGGTCATGTTAGGTGGAGAAGCTGTGTACCTGACTATCAGTAAAAGGCAATAAATCTAAATTGAACGTTATGAAGCAGCGGCAGGTCCGAGCTACTGTAGCGTTAGCTGGCTGCTCGTGGCTGCATCACTGTGGGATGGTAAACAAATCGCTCCACATTAGCTTTTTACCATTACATCATTTCTTGCAGGCTTTGACACTTTGACATAACAGTGGTACAGAGGAAAGTAACATGTTGCATTAGTTGGTGAAGTAATGTGAAAGCGATTTAACTTTGCACCAGACAACATTAGCAACTGCTCGGCGTTAGCCAGCGAGATAACGCTATCTAACTTGAGCCAACTGAAGAACAAAATCAAAATATGTTTTACATGCTTTGTAGTAATGTTAGCTTACCTGTCCAACAGGATGAAAGCCAACTCCGGGTCTGTTTTTATACCCAAAACAAAGTGGAGGTTTCTCCATGATTCAAAGCCCTGCTGATGTTGATCCGTGTTTAGATCTGATTCACATTTGTCCTGACAAGCTTCATCAGATAAAACTTTTTTTAGTTTTTTATCCTTATGTGGAGTTTGTGTTGGAGTCTTTGTTGTGCTGGGAGTAGGTCGTTTCTTAGTGTTAGCAGACTCCATGTCGTAAGTTGCAGTGTCGTCGCTGCTGAGTGCAAAGTCAGCAGACACAGCGAGCGGCTCGGAAGATAATAGCCTAACCCGGCAAGTGGATCATTTTAATGTCAGATTACAACCCCTTCACACACAGGCAATAAAAAAAGGATTAATTTTAGTAGAAAAACTACATATAGTCTCTTTTTAAAGTTTAACAGTGTGTGACTCCCTCTAGTGGACGTTGTGGAGTATTCTGTTGTCTTTGCTCCAAAGGTTTTTGTACAGAGTTTTGGTGTTTCCTGTCACTGTGGGCCTCACAGCACAGTAGTACACAGCAGAGTCTGTCGCTGCAGCAGAGGAGATCTGCAGATCCATTTCGGTTTTATCATCACTCACTTTAAAAGATAGTCTAGGGACGGAATCTGATATTGGTAGTCCTGTTCCTGAGTGTGAAATAAGGAACTTTGGTGGTTTTCCTGGATGCTGTAGATACCAGAAGAATCGATCTTGTCCAGTTGCTTTTTTAGAGTATGTGTAGGACAGAGTAACAGAGCTGCCTTCTAAAGTGAACTCTTCATTCCTGACTGCAGTGAGTTCTTCACAGCTGACACCTGAAGGAAGAGATAACTCTGTTATTTCATGTTGTAAAAGACTCAACAAATGAATCCCATCCAGAAAAGTTAGTAATGAAACTTTCTCAGCAGGATCTCACATACCTGTTAGAATGGATAGTAACAGTAGAGAAAGTACATAATAGTCCAATGACAGCATGTTGAATAAAGGGAATGTTTCTGCTTTGTGTATTGAACTCTGCTGAATATGGAAGTTCCTCTCTCTTCTATAGTTCACTAACAGCTTAGCTCCTCCCTCAATCTCTCCGTCTCCTCGCAGCTCTGTAGGTTATAGTGGCTTCTAGTGGTAAGGGCTGTGAATTGCAACCTGATATTAACCAATGGC
>NW_025742020.1:0-1454 GCF_021292245.1 Micropterus dolomieu | reverse complement strand
TGACCCTCGGCGCCCTCCCGGAGGCCAAACAAGCGAAGGTTCTTCCTGCGACCCCGGTTCTCCAGGTCGTCAGTCTTTGCCTCCAGGTAGGATATTCGCTTCATGGCGTTGTTAAGGTCGACCGTGCTCTTTTCCAGGAGTTCCTCCGCCGACATGATCCTATTCTCAGCTTCCTCCAGTCGAGTAACATTAGTGGCTACATTTTGCTTCACCTCCGTCATGTTTTTCTCCAAAGCAGCGATGGACTTAGTCATTTCACCCATACGATTATCTATGCTATTCAGCTTGGTTCCAAATCCAGTGAACTCCGAGTGCAATGACCGAAGTTCAGCTAACACCGTGGTGAGGTCACACATGCTATCCGTGCTAGCAGCAGTCCCCACGTTGTCTTGACCTGCTACCGAAATGTCAGTTTTAGCTGTTTTTTGGGAACCGCGTTTTCGTGTGAAAATATCACTATCCTTGAGAGCAACAGATTTTGACATCTTCCGATTCAGTTTACGCTTCAAAGGCTGGGTTTTTTGGAATCTTGATGCAGGCTACACGGAGCATTCACTTTAAGCTGCCATCTTGGTTCACGGCTCTATAGCGCCCCCGTGTGAACCCACTTTTAAAGAAACCTGGTTTAGATCCATCCCTCCCACATAATTGTAGACCAATTTCAAAACTGCCTTTTATTGCAAAGATTCTAGAAAGAATTGTGTCCAAACAGCTGCTCACTGTACTGGAAAATAACAAATTATTTGAAAAGTTTCAGTCTGGTTTTAGGAAGTACCACACCACTGAGACTGCCCTGCTTAAAATCACCAATGACTTTTTAATGTCTGCTGATGAAGGCATGTGCTCAGTCCTGGTACTCCTGGACCTTAACGCTGCTTTTGACACCATTGATCACAACATCATGTTAGACAGACTGAGGCACTGGGTGGGGATCTCTGGTACTGCCCTAGAATGGTTTTCATCCTACCTGTCAAATAGGAAGTTTTGTGTGTCTGTAAACATCTATGTCTCCTCATTCTGTCCAGTTAAATATGGTGTGGCTCAGGGGTCGGTCTTAGGACCCATTTTGTTTTCCTTGTATCTGCTTCCCCTTGGACATATTATCCATAAACATGGCATTTCTTTTCATATTTATGCTGATGACACACAAATATACTTGCCCGTCAGATCCACAGTCCCTGGAATGCTGAGTTCACTTAACAACTGCCTTTGTGAAGTTAAAAAATGGATGTCAAATAATTTCCTCCAGCTGAACTCAGACAAAACAGAAATCCTGGTCATCGGGTCCCAGCAGATGGCAAACACATCACATTAAGCCTGTGGCAAAGAACCTTGGTGTTTGGTTTGATAGTAATTAAAATTTCGAGCAGCACACCACAAAGCTTGTTCAATCATGTTTTTATCAACTTAGAAATATAGCAAAAATTCAATCTATGTTAACTTTTAAGGACACC
>NW_025742019.1:8021-9228 GCF_021292245.1 Micropterus dolomieu | reverse complement strand
CAGCTCTCTGTTTTAGTCCTTCACAGTGCAGATGGACGATGGTGTCAGCGAGTCAGGCTGTAGGTAAAATCTTTATTCCAGCCTGAGTAACACGTGTAACGGCTCTCGTGTTTTCACATCTCTATTTCCCCTCCTCGCTGTACAGAAACTGGCCCTTCAGTCTCTTTGGCGGGAGCTGAGACCCCTGAGTCAGCTGTTGGGATCACCGGGACCTCACAGAGGTCAGGTTGTTCATATGTGATCTTAACTTTTATCATGTGAGTCATTGAACTTTCCCAGGAACCCCCCAGAAAGTCTTAAAGTCTTGTGAAGTCAGCCTCCCGACCCAGCGGCAGCTTCGATGGCGCGCTTAGACCGGATTTCAAACAGGACTCTGTGATCTTGACACAAGGTCACAGAGTCCTGTCCCTCAGGACCTCAGGTGGGAGCTGAACATCACCTCCCTCACCAAGAAGGCCCAGCAGAGGATGTACTTCCTGCGGCAGCTGAAGAAGTTCAGCCTGCCAAAGACAACGATGGTGCACTTCTACACCGCCGTCATCGAGTCCATCCTCACCTCCTCCATCACCATCTGGTACGCTGCTGCCACCGCCAGGGACAAGGGCAGGCTGCAGCGCATCATTCGCTCTGCAGAGAAGGTGATTGGCTGCAATGTTCCTTCTCTTCAGGACCTGTACGCCTCCAGGACTCTGAGGCGAGCAGGAAAGATTGCAGCTGACTCCTCCCACCCCGGACACAAACTGCTTCAGACTCTCCTCTCTGGCAGGAGGCTGCGGTGCATCAGGACCAAAACCTCTCGCCACAAAAACAGTTTCTTCTCGTCTGCAGCCTCATCAGCAAGACCCGGGTCCCCCACTGACTCTCCCCCCTTTCAAATAATACAAATGTCTGTGCACATGTAAATTTTATTTCATTTCATATCAGCACAAACCTGGAACATTGCACATATTTGTTGTTAATCTTTGTTGTTCTATATTTTTATATTGTCAATTTATATATTTATGTTCACAATACTCTCTCTGCTGTAACACGTCTGCACAACACAATCCCAGAATAATGCACATGGAATATTTCTCTCTATGATTTTATTATTCTTATATACCTTGCATCTGTTTATTCCATGTTTATATATTTCTACATTTATTTATATAATCTGTCTGTCTACATGTAGCACCTCATCACCAAAGCAGATTCCTGGTCTGTCTAA
>NW_025742019.1:4002-8001 GCF_021292245.1 Micropterus dolomieu | reverse complement strand
AGCCTCATTAACAAGACCCGGGTCCCCCACTGACTCTCCCCCCTTTCAAATAATACAAATGTCTCTGCACACGTAAATATTATTTCATTTCATATCAGAACAAACCTGCACACTGCACATATTTATTGTTAATTGTTAATCTTTGTTGTTCTATATTTTTATATTGTCAATTTATATATTTATGTTCACAATACTCTCTCTGCTGTAACACGTCTGCACAACACAAACCACAGTAATGCACATGGAAATATCTGCCACGTTGTTCTTTCTCTGCAAATAGTTGTATTATTTCTCTCTATGATTTTATTATTCTTATATACCTTGCGTCTGTTTATTCCATATTTATATATTTCTACATTTATTTATATAATCTGTCTGTCTACATGTAGCACCTCATCACCAAAGCAGATTCCTGGTCTGTCTAAAACACTACTTGGCAATAAAGCTCCCTCTGGTTCTGACTCTGAAGATGCCTGAACCCCGTTCAGTTAACCCCGAGGAGAACAGACAGAGAGGTTGGACCCTGTCATCTGGATCAGGACACAGCAAAGACTGCAGCTCAACAGTTCTTCACCGCCTGGCTCCATCCACCACAGACCTGCCACCTTCCTTCTTTCATGGTAACGTACTGAGCTCTGCACAGCTTCACAGAGCTCAACTGCAACATTAACGTCAGCACAGGACTGTTCAGCTTTGGTAAATGTACATTTATGTGGTTTTTATTGTTCACTGTTAACATGAGGTTATGTAACCACAGTTCTAAGACACTGATACGTGGGTTAGAGATGCTACGCTTCACACAGACACACAGTCTCTGCGTGCTAACATCACATGAATACAGATATACTTCTATTCAGCCTTAACCACGCAGGAAGCAACTTCAGGTTCCCTCTGCACCTTCGTTCTGTGTGCGACTGAACCACTGAACCTTTTTTCAGTGAGCTTGCTCTTTTTTTCTGGGAAAGCATTTGCAAAGAAACAGTCATGGGTGCAAGCATGTGGGCCTACCTTCTTAATGTCAGCACATCTGAAGGTCATATAGAGACCACATCAAACCTGCTGACACTTCGAACATCACAGTATAATTCACTACGGCCAACTAAAGCAGGACACAGTGTCCTCTGCAGACTGATGTACTGTATTCTAGGCTGTCAGCTCGATGGTGAGGGCAAGAAATGCATGCATGAGGTATTTGGTAAGTAGTTAGCGATGAATCACCATCAGGCATGAATCATGTATCACTTGGTATGTTTAAGTGGCGCTGTGCACGTCACGTGATGCATGCTGGACTAAACGTAAGGCATGCTGGTTAAACATTATGTCTGACTTTCACTGGTGCTGCAAAAACACATGAAATTAAAACCTGGCAGGAGCAAGGCGCCAAGTCCGGCGGCCGCAGTTGCTTTTCTCTGGATGCACAAAGTTGGAACTCCCTTTTGCCTGATCGGTTGTTTACATTTCTTAATTTAGCTGATGCTTTTGTCCAAAGCTATATATGTCAGTGGTCATCTGAACCTATGTTAGGAGGAGAGCCGGGTCAGAGCGGCAGGCTAAGTTAATTGGTGTCTTATGTAAAGTATAAAAATTGTCCTTATGTGTGAATGTGAGTGTGAGTGGTTGTCTGTCTATGTGTGGCCCTGCGATGGACTGGCGACCTGTCCAGGGTGAGCCCCACCCTTCGCCTGATGTCAGCTGGGATTGGCTCCAGCCCCCCGCGACCCTGTACTCAGGATAAGTGGTTGACGATGGATGGATGATCTATGATTTTTCATCATTATCATAATCATTATTTAACTGACAAAAGTAGAAAGAAAACATTTAGTTTTCAATAGTTTTACTGACAGTATTGTATTTTTGTGAATATTATATTAGTGCCCGGCAATGATTAAAATTTTTAATCATATAGTTATGCACAAAATTGACTACTGAACTCTAAAGTAGAGTATTGGGCACTTTTAATTTAAATGTACTGCTATAAACACAAAAGTGCAATAACATGTGGTTTGCAACAACTTTAAACAGATAAGGTGCTTTTCCCCAACAGTATTCCCTTTACACAGTAGCAATAAAATATTTCTTGTAAATCTCAACTTAAACTTTAATGTAATGAAATCAAATATTAAACCAAAGCCGTTTGCCGCTGCCAGGGCGTGACCTTTATCTAGAGTCCAGAGCCACGATCAGAACATCAGAACAGGCTCCTGCTGAGCAGCAGGTCAACAGATAGAAATCTGTTTTCAGGGAGCAGCAGAAACAGTCTGTGTTCAGCAGCAAGTGTCCCTGTTAGAGGGAGCGGAAGTGCTCACCTCACGCACACGCCCGCCCGCCGCCGAAGGTGAGTTTCCAGAATCTATTACTGTTTAACTAAACAGGACATCAGCAGGAGGGAATTGTATTCAGAGCCAGTGAGCAACGCACTTTCAAAATAATAATAACTTTAAATAAACTGCATTAACGTGCGATAAAATAATTGTCAGTATTAATTCATTAATGTGTTAACGTGCCCAGCCCTAATTATATTACAGTATAATAAAGGCAGAATTTCATGACTGCAACACACTCAACCAGAGCCGGACCGTCCTATGCACTCACTAAGCTCGCTGTGTAGGGCCCCACATATTAAGCAGGGCCCCGTCTCACTCACGTGTCAAATTGGAAAGCTAGTGTTACTGTTTTGATAACTTTGATGAGAGGATGACGAGGAAACGATCCTTGGTAGGTGTTTCAGGTTATGCCTGCGCATAATTTCGGGGTCAGATGTTAAATGGGCCTGATGGCTCTCCTCATATATCATTTTAAAACAAGATAGTGATTATCTGTGTCTCAGTCAAGGTTTAGATACATCTCTGTTGATTAGCGGGGCAGACTGGGCAGTATGGATCCACATCTCTCGTGGATGATAAGCATCATGTATTCAGTCAAATCAGAGTATAAATAGTATTTTACCTTTGAAACCTGGGGTGTCAGGGATGGCTGAGTGCAGAGGCGGAGACACTGACGCAGCTCAGGAAGTTAATCCAAACAAAACAGAAATACACAGGCTTTTTACTTTGATAAAACACAAACAGCTTTATTTTATTTACTGAGAACAGCTTTAATTTAATTACATCAAACATTTATGAAAAAATAAAAGGCTTTAACAACGCTAGAGACTCTCTGTGTCCTCCTTCTCTGATTGGTTCAGCCTCCTGTCAGTCTGGTTCCTCCTCCAAACTCCTGCAGATGTTTAAATGAATAAATTAATAAGTGATGATTTTAAAATAACTGTCCTGTTTCTTTAAAGCTGTGCAGTTAATAATAAGTAAAAGTGACAGAAAGGCTGTCCTGATATTTGTGTTGTCATGATCTCATTTGGCCTCTTGAGGGCGACAGAATCTAAAACTCCATCATGTCTGAACAGAACAGCTGATGTTACAGAGTGTGTGTGTGTGTGTGTGTGTGTGTGTGTGTACTGACTGTAACAGGTGATCAGCAGCAGTGCAGGTATGAAGACGATGAAGGAGACTCTCACTGTGTTTCCAACAAAGCTCTGCAGACTGTTTACCTGCTGGACAGCTGTGCTCCACATCTGTCAACACACACACATTTTCACTGGTGTGTGCTCTGACACACGTCATGGACCTCTGTGAGGAGGAGAGCCGGGTCATAGCGGCGTATGGACCTCTGCCTGATGATTGGACGTACTGCTGACGTATTGCGGTAAGCGTGTCGACTCATTTCCGTTTCCGGTGCTTGTGTGTTGGTACCGTGTTGTGCTGCTCTCGCTAAATAACAGTTACATTTGTTTGATTACAGCGGCCAACTGTTCGCTAAACACTTATTCTTACAGTAATTCTGCCTAAGCACTCACAGTTCTTTCCATCTTTTAGTGACTGCTGTTCAATCTCATAGTTGTTCTAAAGTTTTGGTAGCTAACGCTACAGTACTTTAGCTTAGCCGTTAGCGACTTTAGCTTAGCAGCTAGCGATGGCTTCTCCTTCTCCCTCTCGCTCTCCTACT
>NW_025742019.1:0-3982 GCF_021292245.1 Micropterus dolomieu | reverse complement strand
TCTTAATGTCAGCACATCTGAAGGTCATATAGAGACCACATCAAACCTGCTGACACTTCGAACATCACAGTATAATTCACTACGGCCAACTAAAGCAGACTGATGTACTGTATTCTAGTCTGTCAGCTCGATGGTGAGGGCAAGAAATGCATGCATGAGGTATTTGGTAAGTAGTTAGCGATGAATCACCATCAGGCATGAATCATGTATCACTTGGTATGTTTAGGTGGCGCTGTGCACGTCACGTGATGCATGCTGGACTAAACGTAAGGCATGCTGGTTAAACATTATGTCTGACTTTCACTGGTGCTGCAAAAACACATGAAATTAAAACCTGGCAGGAGCAAGGCGCCAAGTCCGGCGGCCGCAGTTGCTTTTCTCTGGATGCACAAAGTTGGAACTCCCTTTTGCCTGATCGGTTGTTTACATTTCTTAATTTAGCTGATGCTTTTGTCCAAAGCTATATATGTCAGTGGTCGCACACCTCTGGAGCAACGAGGGGTTAAGTATCTTGCTCAGGGACACAATGGTGGATGTGTCACAGTCGGGGATTGAAATTTCGTCTTGTCCACTGTTCCATCACCACCCCTTTAGCCCCTTTTCCACTGCACGGTACGGTCGACATGCCCTTGTTTGGGTTTCCATTGTAGAAATGTTGGACCTGTACCTGCTTCCAGGTACTTTTTTTCGTATCACCTCCGTCGAGGTTCCAAGCGAGCTGAGGGATACTGAACTGTGACGTGAAAACACAGCAGGCTGCTGATTGGTCAGAGAGAATATTCACTATTCACTGCATCATCATAGCTGCACCAGACAGAGGCAACAGAAAGTTTTATATTTTACAGTTTTCATACATTATTTCATACTAAATCCACTTTTGAGAAGTTTTGAGGTGAGAAATCAGCTGTGTGGATTTACAATATTGACAGTTTTATGAGAAGTGATGGCGGAACAAAAATGTGCTTGAATATTTTCGGAGTTGAGGAGCTCCACAAGTGGCTGCGGGGGAAGCCTGCTGTGACCCGCGGGAGGAGCGTGCGAGGCCGGCCGGCCGCCCGCTCACAGAGCCCTCTGCTCCCGCCGTCACACAGACCGCTGCAGCAATAACAGCAGAGGAAAACACAGCTGGAAGGTTTTCATACCGCTTATCTGTCTTTACATTCTGAGGAAGGTTGAAACGTTTTAACTTAAATCCAGAGACAGTTGTGTGCGGCGTCACTATGACGACCAGCTACATTGAGGGGAGCTAACTCTGGGTACTATCTGCAAAGGAAAACGGAGCACAGCCAAACTGAGTCGAGTCCAGGTGAGTTGAGCTGGTACTGGTGATGGAAAAGAGGCAAGTGTTTTAAGCTCACACTGTCTACTGTCTTTTTATTCGCCTCTGCAGGTCCGCAGCTCACGTTTGACTATCAAGCTGGTGAAATCTGCCGCAGTCATCTCGAACGCATGGCTTCATTTCACACAGGATCCAAACTGTCTGGTCGACCAATAGGTGAGAAGTTGACCCTTTGAGGCAGAAATGCAGAAATAAATAGCGAAGAAAATGCAAAGGAAGAATAAGACAGACAATAATATTAAAACAAACACATAAATAAATAAATACATTTAAAAAATAATAAAATTATAAAGGAAAATAAATAAATAAGGTAATAAATACAAAGGTGAATAAAGAAAGAAGCAACTTAAAACGATATATTAATTTATGTGTCACTGTATAATTTAATAAATTCCTACATGTATTTACATTTTTGGTGCATTTAATAGAAAGTTTATTTAATTTTTGTATTGATTTAGTCCAGAAACAGGAAAAAAATCCAGAGCACACTGGGAACCGGCTGGAACACTTGGCATCAGGATCAATCAGGGGAAAGTAAAACTATCAAGCCAGCGGGAAAACACAATGGAAGGGGATACCACAATAAAACAGGAAGCATCAAAACCCAAATGCTAACATTAGTGTGTCCTCCTCCTCTGATTGGTTCAGCCTGCTGTCAGTCTGGCTCCTCCTCCAAACTCCTGCAGACAAATGAATAAATGAATAAGTCATGCTTTTTAAATAACTGTCCTTCTCTTTCCTCAAAGGTTAAGTGTGTAAGTTTCAGTGACATCTGGTGGCAAATAAACTAGCTACAGTGGCCGACACATGACAAAAGAGAGTAGCCAGTCAAGAAATGAGGTTTCTTAGATAGATATATTAAGCAATTCTATTTTACTTAATTATTCAGTAAAACCAAATGGCATTGTGAATCAGTGATTCTTGAAATCAGGGACAAAACAGGTTTTGATTTTTTTTTAAAAACAATAAAAAACTTTAAAATACTATGTTTACATCTTTGTTACTCTTAGCTGTTTTTTGGGTCTCTTAATTGTATACACATGTTTTTAAATGAATCATATCTCCTTTTAAAAGTTAGATTTGTTAATGTTTAATAATTACAGTTTAGGATTATATAATATAACATTTATAACAATATAACATTTATCATTTACATCTCTATTATGAACAGAGATACTTAGAAGTGTTCAAATTACACACACACACACTTTGAAAATGCAACAATGTTAAATGTTAAATATTCTTGAGGGAACAAAACAGATCATCTTTTTTGTATGGTTGTTATAATTGCGCTAACCTGCTTCCGGACAAGGATTTTTACAGGTACTGGACACATATAATTTTTATTTAAAAAACTATAAAACTACATGAAATAAATAATTAGTTTTGCTACATGATGTCTCATACTCCTGTAACACAGATCTTAGTGCTGAATTTGATACTATTGACCATCAGATCCTATTGCAGAGACTGGAACATTTCATTGGCATTAAAGGAACCGCTCTAAGCTGGTTAAAGTCCTATTTATCAGATCGATTTCAGTTTGTACATGTTAACGATGAGTCCTCCATGCACGCCAACGTTAGTCATGGAGTTCCTCAAGGATCTGTCCTCAGACCAATCCTCTTCACTTCCTTTAGGCAATATTATCAGGAAATATGCTATAAACTTTCATTGTTATGCAGATGATACTCATCAGTTAGCTAAAATTCAAATGTGCCTTCAGGATGTTAAAACCTGGATGACCTGTAATTTTCTAATGTTAAACTCAGATAAAACTGAAGTTATTGTTCCGGCGGCCTAAGCACCTCCGTGACGCATTATCTAAAGTTATAGTTTCCCTGGATGGCATCGCAATGGCCTCCAGCACCACTGTGAGGAATCTTGGAGTTATCTTTGATCAGGACATGTCGTTTAAGTCTCACATTAAGCAAATTTCAAGGACTGCCTTTTTTCACCTACATAATATTTTGAAAAGTCTAAAAATGATGCAGAAAAACTAGTCCATGCATTTGTTACTTCTAGGCTGGATTACTGCAATTCCTTATTATCAGGCTGCTCGAAAAAGTCCATTAAGGCTCTTCAGCTGATCCAGAATGCTGCAGCACGTGTTCTGACAGGAACCAGGAAAAGAGATCATATTTCTCCTGTTTTAGCTTCTTTGCATTGGCTTCCAGTAAAATCCAGAATAGAATTTAAAATCATTCTTCTTACCTACAAAGATCTTAATGGTCAGGCACCATCTTATCTTAAAGAGCTCATAGTACCTTACTACCCCACCAGAGCACTGCGCTCCCAGAATGCAGGGTTACTTGTGGTTCCTAGAGTCTCCAAAAGTAGACTAGGAGCCAGAGCGTTCAGCTATCAAGCTCCTCTCCTGTGGAACCAGGTTCCAGTTTGGGTTCAGGAGGCAGACACCATCTCCACATTTAAGAGTAGGCTTAAGACTTTCCTCTTTGATAAAGCTTATAGTTAGGGCTGGCTCAGGTAGTCCTGAACCATCCCTTTGTTATGCTGCTATAGGCCTAGACTGTCGGGGGATTTCCCATGATGCACTGAGCTCCTCTCTCCTCTACTTTCTCTCCCTCTGTATGCAACCTTATCCCATTATTGCATGTTACTAACACAACTTCTCCCCTTTCT
>NW_025742018.1:0-4316 GCF_021292245.1 Micropterus dolomieu | reverse complement strand
ATTTGTTACTTCTAGGCTGGATTACTGCAATTCCTTATTATCAGGCTGCTCGAAAAAGTCCGTTAAGACTCTTCAGCTGATCCAGAATGCTGCAGCACATGTTCTGACAGGAACCAGGAAAAGAGATCATATGTCTCCTGTCTTAGCTTCTCTGCATTGGCTTCCAGTAAAATCCAGAATAGAATTTAAAATCATTCTTCTTACCTACAAAGCTCTTAATGGTCAGGCACCACATTATCTTAAAGAGTTCATAGTACCTTACTACCCCACCAGAGCACTGCGCTTCCAGAATGCAGGATTACTTGTGGTTCCTAGAGTCGCCAAAAGTAGACTTGGAGCCAGAGCGTTCAGCTATCAAGCTCCTCTCCTGTGGAACCAGGTTCCAATTTGGGTTCAGGAGGCAGACACCATCTCCACATTTAAGAGTAGGCTTAAGACTTTCCTCTTTGATAAAGCTTATAGTTAGGGCTGGCTCAGGTGAGTCCTGAACCATCCCTTAGTTATGCTGCTATAGGCCTAGACTACTGGGGGATTTCCTATGATGCACTGAGCTCCTCTCTCCTCTACTTTCTCTCCCTCTGTATGCAACCTCATCCCATTATTGCATTTTACTAACACAACTTCTCCCCTTTCCGGTAGTCTTGTGCTTTCTCGTCCCTCTCCTCTCTCCTCCTATCACTTCCTGCAGGTTTTCTGGCTCTGGAGCTGTGGAGTCTGGATCTGTGGCTGTGGGTCACCTGCTGCCCCCGTGTTCCTGCTCGACACCCTCTACTGCAATGACTATTGTTACTAGTCCTATTATTATTGTTGTTATTATAATCATTAACATTACGATTGTTATCATTAACACTACTATAAATATCTGTACCATTTTTCATTTAGTCTATAGCAACATCACCTTTACTGTCTGTATCTCTGTGTGTATATTATGCCTCCCTCCCCTCTCTCTCCTTCCATCCCTCTCTTTTTCTCTCTGTTCCTCTCCTGCCCTCTCCCTCTCTCTCTCTCTCTCTCTCTCTCTCTCTCTTTCTCTCTGTCTCTCTCTCTCTCTCTCTCTCTCTCTCTCCTTCACCCCAACTGGTCGAGGCAGATGGCCGCCCACCCTGAGCCATGGTTCTGCTCGAGGTTTCTGCCTCTGAAAAGAAGGTTTTCCTTGCCTCTGTCGCCTAGTGCTTGCTCTTGGTGGGAATTGTTGGGCTTCTGTAAATAGCATCATAGAGTACGGTCTAGACCTGCTCTTTTATGAAAAGCGCTGTGAAATATATGTTGTTGTGATATGGTGCTATATAAATAAAATTGAATTGAATTGAATAATAATAATATAGGCGCCTTTCTGAACACTCAAGGTCACCTCACAAAACATAATAAAACAGTACAGCAATAATCGATAAAATTAACAAATATAATTACAGTGCTTAAAATCAGGGTACATAACAACTGGAAACAAAGATTGAGAAAGAGTGATCACATGGGATATGCCAAATTAAAAAGATGTGTTTTCAGGCGGGATTTAAAAATGGAAAGAGAGTCACTGTTGCGGATGTCTGGTGGAAGAGATTTCCAAAGATGAGGGGCAGAGCGGCTTAAGGCTCTAAACCCCATGGTTTTCAAACGAGTAGGAGGTGCAGTACAGTGAGGTGAATAGAAGAAGATTACCTAAGAGTACGGATGGGTGTGTTAATATGAAGGAGGTCAGTGAGGTACGGAGGAGCGAGGTTATGAATAGCCTTGAAGGTCAGGAGCAGATTCTTGAAATCAATGCGGTATTTAACTGGGAGCCAATAAAGCTGCTGAAGGACAGGAGTAATATGATTAATAGAAGGGGTTCTGGTGATGATACGGGCAGCAGAGTTCTGAACCAGTTGAAGTTTATGTAGGGATTTGAGAGGAAGACCAACGAGAAGAGAATTACAATAATCAATGCGGGATGTGACCAGTGTGTGAACGAGAATGGCTGTACTAGTGGGTGAGAGAGACGGCCGGAGGCGATTGTTACGTAAATGGAAGTATGCAGACCGAGTGATATTATTAATGTGAGCTTGAAATGAAATTGTGCCATCAAGGATCACCACCAGATGCTTGACCGGAGGGGAGGGGGAAACTGTGGAGTTGTCAATGGTAAGAGATACAGTAACAGATTTAGTCAAAGTGGATTTGGTGCCAATGAGGAGAACCTCGGTTTGAGGAAGTTGCAAGAGAACCAGGATTTGATTTCCGTTAGGCAATCAGAGAGGGAGGAGGGTTGGAGAGATGTGGTAGGTTTGGTGGACAGGTAGAGCTGAGTGTCATCCGCATAGCAGTGGAAATGGATGGATATGGCCAAGAGGACTGGCAACCTGTCCAGGGTGTACCCTGCCTTTCGCCTGATGTCTGCTGGGATTGGCTCCAGCCCCCCGCGACCCTGTACGCAGGATAAGTGGTTGACGATGGATGAATGGCCAAGAGGAAGCAGATGAACAGAAGGGGCCCCAGGACAGGGCCCTGGGGAACTCTTATTTGAAATGTTTGAGCTGGATGAACTGAGTGCGGCCAGAGAGATATGATTTAAACAAGTCCAAAGGTGTGTCAGTGAAACCAATACAGTGTAGTGAACAACGGTGTGGATTTGTACATGTTACATTGAATAAATTTGGAGCTACCCTAAATTCCTTTCTCCTCCCCAGAGAAGAAGGGGGGGGTCAAAGCTGCTTTCTCTAAGTGCTATCCCGACCATAAAACTGGCACCTTTTTGATTCCGAAGCTGATAACGCGGGGCCTGACTGTTAAACTGACAAAGGGACACGAACCAGCCATTGGCATTTCCCTGAACAGCCTATCAAAACTGGCCCCCAACACACGTTTCCGTGGCAACTGACCTTATTCTTTGTTTTATTACCACATCAAAGGGATACTCCTTGTCTCACCTAAGTAAAACGGACTGCAGTCTCCAAAGACTCAAAGCATTTAATTAAATCTTTAGTTACCTGATTTACGTTTGCCTCTATTTGAGTAGTTATGTTAACTGTTGTTGCTATCTGTTGTTGATATTAGTGCTGAAAAGAAGTTACTTGTGTAGTGTTTTTATTTTCAGCAAGACACTCCTTCATCTAATGTAATCCAAGCTTTCCTCATGTAACCTGAGCTCCCCCAAGTGGGCGAAATAAGTATTACATGCCCTCGTCGGAAATGCCGTTAAATGTATAAATATCCTGACCAATAATGTGACAATTGTTTCCTGTTACCAAATGCTTAGAACAGTACAACCGTTCAACCATTGAGGTTCGATTGTGGAAAATGTTTGATTATAAGACGTGCAAATAGATTTCTTTTCTTTAGACATTAAGTTTAGAAAGGCAGTCCCTTGGGAAACCTGAGACGCCCCCTGGGGAATCACGCCCCAGGCAACAAAAGAGCGACACACGACCTCGCTTCGCTCTCTTCTCTTCGCTGTTGGCTCTTCCACTCTGCTCGGCTCCCTGGATGCTTCGGCACGCGCAGCGTGCCTCGCCAGGCAACGCCCAGACTCGGCCAGCGAAACAAACAGGCCTTTTGTTCGCCTGAAGCTACACACCTGAAGTGCCGCGACATCGATCTGCCTTCAGTTTGTTTTAATTTCTTTATTTCTTTTGTTTGTTAAAGTTATCAGCCCGTTAAGTTACACTGGACTAATTCAGGAACGATCAAGTTCCATTTTAAGCCTTTTTCGTCGAGCCAACTTCACCGAGGTCAGACCAAGCCACGTGGTCTCGCCAGCTACAACGAAGGAAACCTGAAAACAGACGAATTGCCAGACAGAGGAGGTGTTTCAATCAGACACGGAGAACCCTGGAGAATCCCTAGCAAAAATCCAGGATCGGCAGCTAGCGTGGGACCAGCAACAGGCCAAAAGCAGGCTGTCGACAAGCAGTAAGACTCAACACACGTTCTGTGATCAGATGTCCATTTTAACTCCTAAATTATAGCATTAGTTTACTTTAATTAGCCCTTCTATGCCGTATGAGTCAAATGCTTCCCACAACCGAACCTCCAGGCTCATTGTTTAGCAAATGTTTATGTTCCCTGTATCCAATCATCTTTTTATCACCTTAGTTAGAGAATAAATTCACTGTAATATAATCAAGAGCTGTGTGTGTTGCCTATTTATAGTTCCTGCCAAGAGAATTGACCCTTTAGATATGAGACTGACTGACTGATTTAAGATAATTGAGCGATTATTAACTAACTGATCACTAGTAATAATTGTATAATTATTCAAAACTACCTAGAGGTCCGGAGACTCTAGGATTATAACAACTCCGGTGGTGCCCTGAAACGAGGAAATTTTGATTTTATGAATC
>NW_025742017.1:0-6339 GCF_021292245.1 Micropterus dolomieu | reverse complement strand
CTTTTAATTTTGATGATTATAACTGACAACTAATGAAAACCCCAAAATCAGTATCTCAGAAAATTAGAATATTGTGAAAAGGTTCAATATTGAAGACACCTGGTGCCACACTCTAATCAGCTAATTAACTCAAAACACCTGCAAAGGCCTTTAAATGGTCTCTGTCTAGTTCTGTAGGCTACACAATCATGGGAAAGACTGCTGACTTGACAGCTGTCCAAAAGACGACCGTTGACACCTTGCACAAGGAGGGCAAGACACAAAAGGTCATTGCTAAAGAGGCTGGCTGTTTACAGAGCTCTGTGTCCAAGCACATTAATAGAGAGGCGAAGGGAAGGAAAAGATGTGGTAGAAAAAAGTGTACAAGCAATAGGGATAACCGCACCCTGGAGAGGATTGTGAAACAAAACCCATTCAAAAATGTGGGGGAGATTCACAAAGAGTGGACTACAGCTGGAGTCAGTGCTTCAAGAACCACCACGCACAGACGTATGCAAGACATGGGTTTCAGCTGTCGCATTCTTTGTGTCAAGCCACAGCGTCAGAAGCGTCTCGCCTGGGCTAAAGACAAAAAGAACTGGACTGCTGCTGAGTGGTCCAAAGTTATGTTCTTTGATGAAAGTAAATTTTGCATTTCCTTTGGAAATCAAGGTCCCAGAGTCTGGAGGAAGAGAGGAGAGGCACAGAATCCACGTTGCTTGAAGTCCAGTGTAAAGTTTCCACAGTCAGTGATGGTTTGGGTGCCATGTCATCTGCTGGTGTTGGTCCACTGTGTTTTCTGAGGTCCAAGGTCAACGCAGCCGTCTACCAGGAAGTTTTAGAGCACTTCATGCTTCCTGCTGCTGACCAACATTATGGAGATGCAGATTTCAACAGGACTTGGCACCTGCACACAGTGCCAAAGCTACCAGTACCTGGTTTAAGGACCACGGTATCCCTGTTCTTAATTGGCCAAACTTGCCTGACCTTAACCCTATAGAAAATCTATGGGGTATTGTGAAGAGGAAGATGCGATACGCCAGACCCAACAATGCAGCAACCTGGGCTCTCATAACACCTGAGCAGTGCCACAGACTGATGGACTCCATGCCACGCCGCATTGCTGCAGTAATTCAGGCAAAAGGAGCCCCAACTAAGTATTGAGTGTTGTACATGCTCATACTTTTCATGTTCATACTTTTCAGTTGGCCAACATTTCTAAAAATCTTTTTTTTTTGTGTTGGTCTTAAGTTATATTCTAATTTTCGGAGATACTGAATTTGTTATTTTCATTAGTTGTCAGTTTTAATCATCACAATTAAATGATATGAACATTTGAAATATATCAGTCTGTGTGGAATAAATTAATATAATATCCAAGTTTCACTTTTTGAACGGAATTATTGAAATAAATCAACTTTTTGATGATATTCTAATTATATGACCAGCACGTGTGTGTGTGTGTGTGTGTGTGGTAAGCAGCTTCATCAGCCCCAGCAGCTCCCGTCAGCTGGAGCTCCAGGCACTGGGATGCCTGCTTCTAGCTTTCCTCCCCAGCAATTTCCTCTCTTACCCCAGCCTTCCTCTTCAATGCATTAAAGCCAACCAGGTAAACACCACCTCTACAGCTAACCAGTCCTTCATCTGTTCCCACCAACATACGCAAGCAGATCTTAGACAAGGCAAGGCAAGTTTATTTGTATAGCACATTTCAACAACAAGGTAATTCAAAGTGCTTTACATAAAACATAAAAGCAACAGGGAAATATAAAGTTTAAAAGCAACATACGGAAATTGAAAAAATAGACATAATAAAAGTTACAGAGCAGTGTAAAATATTTAATTTAAAAGCAATGGTAAAAACAACAAAAAAAGAAAACAATACAGTAAATGTTACAGTGCAGTGTAAGTTATCAGTCTACTAGTTAAAGGCAGTGGTAAAAAGAAAAATCTTAAATATTTAATTAAAAGCAATGGTAAAAAGTAAAGTCTTCAGTCTTAATTTAAAAGAACTGCAGCAGACCTGCAGTTATCTGGGAGTTTGTTCCAGATATACGGAGCATAATAACTGAACGCTGCTTCTCCTTAAGATTTGACTCTGGGGACAGAAAGCAGACCTGATCCCAGACGACCTGAGAGGTCTGGATGGTTCATAACGAAGCAGAAGATCAGAAATGTATTTTGGCCCTAAACCATTTAGTGCTTTATAAACTAATAGCAGGATTTTGAAATCAATTCTTTGACATACAGGAAGCCAATGTAAAGACCTCAGAACTGGAGTAATGTGATCCACCTTTTTGGTCTTAGTGAGGACTCTAGTAGCAGCGTTCTGAATCAGCTGCAGCTGTCTGATGGATTTCTTAGGGAGCCCTGTAAGGACACTGTTACAGTAGTCGAGTCGACTGAAGATAAAGTCATGGATAAGTTTTTCCAGGTCTTGCTGAGACATAAGTCCTTTAATCCGTGATATATTCTTCAGGTGATAGTATGCTGACTTTGTAATTGTCTTAATGTGGCTCCTCAAATTCAGGTCTGAGTCCATGACTAAACCAAGATTTCTGGCTTGATCTGTGGCTCTTAACATTACAGATTGAAGTCGAGCACTGACTTTCAATCGTTCCTCCCTGGCTCCAAAAACAATAACTTCAGTTTTATCTTTGTTCAACTGAAGAAAATTCCGGCACATCCAGCCGTCGACCTGCTCAATACAGTTACCCAGGATCATAATCCCCTGGTGAAATGGTTATGTAAATGTTATGTGTCATCTGCATAATTATGGTAACATATTTTGTTGTTTTTCAGAATCTGAGCCAGTGGAAGCATGTAAATGTTAAACAAAAGAGGCCCTAGAATGGAGCCTTGGGGAACTCCACATGCCATTTTTGTCAGCTCAGATGTGTGATTACCTATAGACACAAAGTAGCCCCTGTCCTTTAAGTAGGATTCAAACCAGTACTGTGCCAGAAAGTCCAACACATTTTTCAAGTCTGTCTAGTAATATGTTGTGGTAGACCGTGTCGAATGCAGCACTGAGATCCAATAATACTATGACTGAAATTCTACCACTGTCAGTGTTTGAATGGATGTCATTGAAAACCAGTACTGTGCCAGAAAGTCCAACACAGTTTTCAAGTCTGTCTAGTAATATGTTGTGGTCGACCGTGTCGAATGCAGCACTGAGATCCAATAATACTATGACTGAAATTCTACCACTGTCAGTGTTTGAATGGATGTCATTGAAGACTCTTAACAAGAGCCATCTCAGTGCTGTGGTGTGGTTGAAAACCTGACTGGAAGACATCAAAACAGTTATTTAGTGTCAAGAAAGCACTAAGCTGTTGAAAAACAGCCTTTTGATTGAATGATTTTACTTAAAAATGGGAGATTTGATATGGGCCTATAATTGCTCATTAGTGACCTGTCCAGATTGCTCTTTTTTAAGAGTGGCTTAATGACTGCAGTTTTCAGGGCCTGTGGGGAAAAAACCTGAGAGGAGAGACATGTTGACAATTTGTAGTAGATCTGAGGCCATGCATTTAGACACATTTTTGAAAAAACCTGTAGAATATCAAGGCAACATGAAGAGGATTTCAGATGTTGTATTATGTCCTCCAGGTTTTTATGGTTAATAGAATCAAATTGTCTCATGCTACATAAATTGTTTTTGAGTGGACACAGGGACAAGATATATCCTGTTACTGGCATGGAGGCACTGATTGCTTGTCTAATTGTTTGAATTTTGTCTGTGAAGAAGGAGGCAAATTCATTGCAGGCCCTGGTGGATAGAAGTTCAGAGGCTACAGACACAGGAGGGTTGGTTAGCCTGTCGACAGTAGCAAACAGTGCACATGCATTATTAGTTTTTTTGGTGATGTCAGAGAAGAAGGACCGCCTTGCATTTCTCAGTTCTAAATTATAAATGCGAAGTCTCTCTTTATAGATGTCATAATGAACCTGGAGATTTGTTTTCCGCCACATGCGTTCAGCTTTTCGACACTCTCTCTTTTTTGAATTCTAACCAGCGTGGCATTTCTCCATGGCGATCTTCTCTTGCCAGAGACCACCTTCACCTTGGCTGGTGCAATGGCATCAATAACATTTGTAATTTTAGAACCGAAATTATCTACAAGCTCATTCAATGAGACCCGTGAGAGGGCGGGTGTTGAGGAGAAAGCCTCAATAAATTTTTCACTAGTGTTTTCAGTGATATGCCGTTTTGTGATTACCTCTGTTTGTACATTTGTGTGCACGCAGATAGCGCTCTCAAAGAAAACACAGGAATGATCAGAGAGAGCAACATCAGTCACCACAACCTTGGAAATGTCCAGACCCTTGGAGATGACCAAGTCCAAAGTGTGCCCCTTACTGTGTGTGAGCTCCGTCACATGTTGAGTCAGTCCATAATTATCAAGAACACAGTTCTTTAGTCCCTCTGTCCTGGGGGTCGTCAACATGGATATTAAAATCACCAACAATAACTACACAGTCAAAGTCAATACAGATTATAGACAGCAGTTCACCAAAGTCATCAAAAAAGTTTGCACAGTATTTAGGGGGCCTGTAGAGATTTAGAAAAATAGCTCGAGAAGAGGAATTCAGCTGAAGAGCCACATATTCAAAGGAAGCAAAATTCCCATAAGACATCTTTTTGCACTGGAGGGAGTCATTAAACAAAATGGCAACTCCACCTCCTCTCTTATGCACTCTAGCTTCACTCATGAAACTGAAGTTGGGAGGGGTAGACTCGATCAGGACAGCTGCACTGTTATCTAGTCCAAGTTTCAGTTAAAAACATGAAATAAAGATTGTGAGCGATTATAATGTAGCCCGTGGAATTAGATGCCACACAGGACACAATTACTTCAGGGGTTCTTGTAGCTCCAGGTTTATTCCTGACCACATGTACCAGTAAATTTACAGAGTGGTTTGATTTTGTAACAGTCTCTAACGCCCAAAAATGTTAGAGAAAGAAGAGGCAAAATACAATAAAATACAGAGAAATACAATAAAAAATACTGTACAAAATACAGCAGGGGGCTATGACTATCGACAGAAAACATAAAATAAATCATGTTAACAACCATAAACCCACTTACATCAACATCAGTGTAATGAAGGTACAACTGTAAATGACACTTGCACTTCACCAAGTTCCACCAAACCCACATGGAACTTCCCGGAGATTGCACAACTCAACGTACTTTCAACGTGAATTACCTTCAAACAGAGTTACACTTTATGTAAAACCTGTAACAGTTTTTTGAGTAACAAAATACAATATCAGGGTATGACTCAATGCATGCTAGCATTACCATGAAATTTTGTACACAATGGTCGATGATTGGCGCCCAAAATCCCAGCACACAATTCCAGTAGTGCCTAAATCAAACCATCCTGTTAAAATATTGACAGGTGATTCCATTTTATACACTTGTACGTTAATATTTTACAAGATATGCATGCATTTACCTACTATCCTACACAACGAAGTCTCCGCATCAATCCCTTGTACGTCCATCGCACGTTAACAGGAAGAAAGACCATGATGCACTTGGCGGAACAACAACAATACTACTCAATGCTGCCGCCTTGTGACCAAAGTCTGCCATCACATGTACGACTGTGGAAATCCACTTACAATCTACTTCACACTTACTTTAAATTGAACAATGTTACACTCAAACAAAACAACAAAGAACACATGTATTCACATTTACACAACTTTTAGAACTATATTAAAGTGGAAAAATTGCCTATGACTAGATTTACCACCCAGCTACAATAAAATCACTGATTAAAAATGTTTTTCCTGCCAAAGACCTAACGTTTAACAAAGCTAATTTTAGTGTGTTAAAAACATTATCTGGCCCACTTTTTTCACAGGCTGCGGCTGATGAGGAATTAATACTAAATTTGCAGGATATGTTGAGTGCGTCCTGTTTCTTAACACATTCACCATGCTTTTTCTGTTACCTATCAAGACAGGGATGGAGAAGACTACCAGCACACTGGGCCCCGGCTTGTCCTGGGAAGAGTCATGAGTGCTATTTTCCTTGTAGCCTGGACCCAGCACATATCAGACAGAGCTTACTGGGCTTTTTCGCCACTGTGGAGCGGGAGGGCGGGTTGGGCGCTGTATTTGTGACATGTGTCAAACCTGGAGGACTTAGAACCAGTGGTGGAGGTGGACGGTGAGGGGGATTTATGGTAGAGAAAATGGGAGTGGAGCGAGGGAAGGTGCGGTGAGTCAATTTTGTCCCAGCTCTAACCAGGTCTTCCATGTGATCAGTGAAGTCCAACAGGGGGGAGAGGGGAGAAAGGGTGTCTGGAGATAAGGGTGACCTAGATGGGGATTGGGGG